>NW_022440718.1:0-6563 GCF_009761245.1 Sapajus apella
CTCCCAAAGTGCTGGGATTACAGGCTTGAGCCACCGCGCCCGGCCAGCAAGAAATCTTTTAGCAAAGTTCTCCAGGGCCAATGATGCCAAGGGCTAAATTTAGACCCATGCCAGCAAAGTTTGCCGAAGGAGGTGAAAGAGGAAGGCCCTAGAATTCTAGGATGCAAAAGGAAGGTAGGCACGGCCAGTATTTTAAGGGAGAAGGTTGGAGTAAAGGTTGCAAAGGTTGTGGATGCAAAAAGAAGGAAGAAAGCCAAAGCGGCCCAAGGCTGGAGGCCAAGGTGTTCAAGTAGATTACACTGAAACGCCCTCAGCTGGCTGTCTATTTATTAGTAATAGCAGATCATCTCACACACTAGGTAGAAGCCATTCCTTTCTGAAAGGCAACTGCCAGTACTGTAGTATAATTAGTTGAACATATACCTAGATTTAGACTAACAGAAAATACTGATTCAGATAACAAGACTCGTTTCACTGCACATATTATTAAGAAGGCAGCCCAAGTGTTAGACATAAAACACTACTGTCATATTCCCTGCCACCCCACCTCCTTTAGAAGAATAGAAAGAATGAACCAGGCCGGCCACCTGTAATCCAAGCACTTTGGGAGGCTCAGTTGGGCGGATCACAAGTTCAGGAGTTTGAGACCACTCTGACCAACATGGTGAAACCCCTTCTCTAGTGAAATACAAAAAAAAAAAAAAATAACCTAGCATGGTGGCAGGCACCTATAATTCCAGCTACTCAGGAGGCTGAAGCAGAATTGCTTGAACTCGGGAGGCAGAGATTGCAGTGAGCCCAGATCAAGCCATTGCACTCCAGCCTGGGCAACAGAGTAAGACTCTATCTCAAAAAAAAAAAAAAAAAAACCATTTGACTAAATGAATTTTGGAAAGACGGTTACCATGGACCAAATGGTAACCATCATGTTAACTGAAGATAAGGACTCCTTCTCAGAAATATGTTGGTCTGTCCCCATACGAAATGTTGTATGGACTACCTTACCTACATTCCTCAGCTGATGTTCCCATATTTGAAACAAAAGATCAATTTCTTAGAAATTATATATTTGGTCTCTCTTCTACCTTCTCTTCTCTTTAAACTAGAAGTCTTTTAGCACAGTCGCCACCCTTAGAGTTTTCAGTGCATCAGCATCAGCCTAGGGACCATGTTTTCATCAAAGGATAGAAAGGAAGGAAGCTCAGACCAGCCTAGGAAGGGCCCTACCGCGTGTTACTAACCACTGAGACTCTGTTCATACAGCGGAGAAGGGGCGGACCCATCATACTCAAGTCAAGAAAGCATCATCATCTCCGGAATCATGGGCTGTCGTTCTGGAGTCGAGCCCTACCAAGCTGAAGTTAAAGAAAGTTTAATTTTCATATGCCTTTTATATTGCTTCTTTCCTTTCCTTATTCTGTCACTAGCTCCTTTGTTATTAATGTAACTAAGTCTGAGTCACCTCAGACCATTGCCTCTGATGCTTGTTCTGTCATACCTTGTGGAGGTATCAAAGATCAACAACAGCCAATTGTTTCAAATAAGTATTTGAAACCATTTATGCCCTGGCCCTCTGACACGGCTACTCCCAGTTCCCATCATTGTGGTCACCTGCAGCTGAGATGCTGATTTTCTGTTCCTCCAACCTGGCAACCCTGTAGCAGCTAAGACTATGTTCTTTAGACCACTCAGGACCAAGGTTAGACTTCCACGGCAGGAGTTTGTGCTGATTTAAAGTCCCTTCTCTACTTCACTAAAGGAACTGCCCCGTCCAACTCTCAGTCTTGTCAATGGCACCCTGTCCTTCTCCCTGTCACCACTTCCATCTTAACTGACTCCAGGCCTGCCCTTAGTCACTTCCATAGTATAAGGATTGATGTAAATGGAAAGGATCCCCGAGGCATTTTTTAGATACACGTTGGTCCCCCTTCTTCTCCAACTTCAGTAGTCTCAGGCTAGGCCGGACACCAGTTGTTCCCGCACCTAATGATAAAACTAAGCTGTCCGTTGTAAAAGTAGAAGATCTAAGGCACACCTTAGCCATTGAAACAGGACACCAACATGCAAATGCCTGCTTGGAACGGATTAAATATTCCATCCGCACCTTGAATAAGAGCAGTTGTTACGCTTGTGTGCATGGCAGGCCAGAGGCCCAGATTGTCCCCTTTCCACTTGGATAGTCCCTTCATCAACCAAGTATGAACTGTATGGTGGCTCTTTTTCAGAACCCCACAGCCTAGAATAGTCCATCATGCCAAGCTCTCTCTCTGCTGTTTCCTGAAGGTCAACATCCTGCAGCTCAGCCCCCAAAGGCAATCCAGCTTCCACCTCTAAATGCCAAGTTTACTTCGTGTCTCGCATGGCAAGGAGAGAATCTGGCGTTCCTCAGAAGCGCAAAAGGATGCAAAGAACCCAAGCCCTTCCAAGAGCTTACTCATCACTCCACCCTCAACCATCCCAAGCAGATACACGGTGGTACTGTGGAGGACCTTTACTGGACACTCTACTGGAGCGGTACTTGTGCTGTAATCCAATTGGCTATCCCTTTCACCCTGGCATTTCATCAGTCAGAAGGTTAAAAAGATAGCACCAGAAACCAAGAGACACTCCTTATGAGTCCTTTGATCCTCAAGTTTATATAGATGCCATTGGGGTCCCTCAAGGAATGCCAGATAAATTTAAAGCACGAAATCAAATAGCTGCAAGGTTTGCATCTACGTTGTTGTGGTAGGTAACCATTAATAAAAACATAGACTAGATAAATTATATTTATTACAATCAACAATACCTTGTGAATTACACTAAGGACGCTATCAGAGGAGTAGCTGCACAATTAGGACCCACCAGCCAAATGGCTTGGGAGAACAGAATAGCCTTTCACAGATTAGCAGGAAAAAAAAAGGCGTTTGTGTCACGACAAGGATTCAGCGTTGTACCTTTATTCCAAAAAATACTACCCCTGATGGAACTATAACCAAGGCATTACAAGGTTGGTTTAAACCAAAAGCAAGTTTAACAGCTTTATCTGATGAACTTGCCAAGAATTCTGGAATCAGTGACCCTTTTACTAAAATTATAGAAAAATGGTTCAGCAAATAGAAAAGAATTCTGACTTCAATTCTCACTTCATCCACTCTTGCTATTGGTGTACTCATTCTGGTAGGATGCTGTCTTATCCCTTGTCTTCGAGGCTTTGTAAGAAGCCTGTCTCTACTACTGTCACTAAACTGTTCCTAACCCTCCTCCATCCTATTCAGAAAGATTACTCTTTCAGAAGACCAAACAGAGCAACTAAGCCCAGTCATGTTAAACAAGTTTGAAGAGGAATTATAAAACAAAAGAAGGGCAAATTGTAGTAAGTGAAATAAAGGTTCCTCTTCAAAGTCTCTTAGCTTTTTAAGAATAGATAGTACTGTAGTCTCTTTCTCTAGGTTAATCTACTCAAAGGCCTTTGTTACATCTGATAGCTAAAATAAATCGGTGTATTTTGTGTTCTTAGTTCTTACATTTTAGCCTAGGTACCTGCCCTAACATGCCTCTATAAGCCTGGGCAAGCCTTAGGTCATAGCTTCTTCCTCTTTCCTTAGTTACAAGTAGTTTTGCTTCTCTCAGCATTCCTCTTTTCCTTTGTTCTCCTCTGCCCTTACCTCTTTAGGAAAGTTTTAAGTTGTTAGCCAATCGGGTATAGTCTAGAATGTGAGGTCTGGTTCCAGCCAATGGAATCAGGACACAGCAATAGGGCCAGATGCGTTAGACATAAATATGCCCATTCTTCCTTTGTTCAGTGCACTCTCGTGGTGAGACTGCTGGTGAGCAGTGCCCTTTCTGCAGAAAGTAAAAGAAAGCCTTGCTAAGAAACCTTTTGTCTGAATGCTGATTCTTCCCTGCGATGTCAGAAGATAAGCACTTATTCCCAAGAATTTGGTGACCTGTACAGGGAGGCATTCCCCTCTGTGGTGGTCTCTGGCCCTTTCTCGTGGGGAGGTATGCCCCACCACCTTGTTGTGGCATCCCCAGGGATAGGGAGCCAGGACCCACCCAGTGCGAGGAATAAACCCAGATTCTTAGCAACGTGGGTGAAAGAGAGACTTGCAGTGCCGGTGGCCAGGCAACTTCAGGCACGGGCCAAGGTAGGAAACGTTGCAAGAGGGTGACAGTATGTCCTTGGTGGTCAACTTCTGGAGGATGAATGTGTGTATGCAGGTGTGTGCAAACGACCTTCAGAAGGGAAAAGGGAGGGAACAGATCAACCTTCCAGGGCTGGAAGGCAAGACATTCTTAGCTTGAGTGGTTGAGCCGTCCAGGGGCAGAAAGGCAAGACATCCCTAGCTCAAGGGTTTGGGTCTTCCACTGGTTTCAGGAGATTAAGCCCAACCAGTACCTGATATGGGTAATGCTTCCAGTAAAACAAAGACAGGAAGTAAAGCTGACTCCAGTGATCAGATTCCTCCTGACAGCCCTTTAGGGCGTACGCTAACAAATTAGAAGGAAAACAAAAGGACTAAGCGTAAGAAAAAAGCAACAAATGATGAAATATTACTGTTTTATTTGGACCAAAGAACTGATCCTCAAGCCTACAGTTGTCTGGCCAAAATTTAGGTCGGAAAAGGATTGGGGCCATCAACTTCTGATAATGTATGTCAGTAACAAGAGCCTGCCTTACAAGAGAAGATAGACTATGCTCTCTGTCGGCAGCAGGGGCCTGCGCTCCTTTACCCATTAAGAGGAAGAGGGAGGGAAACAACCACAGAGCAGCACAAAGTTAGGATAGACCTCGCCTGACAAGGGTGAAGTTTCATACATGAGCAACCCTCATATAAGTGGGGCCCCCTAGATCATATGCCTCGTTCCCACCACCACTCCCAGCTCTTGCACCCCCACTCACACCCGCCCTTCCACCTCCCATGCCTCCTGTTTCCTGAGCCGGCTGCAGCACCCCCTCAGCAGGAGATACAACAATGTAAAAGAGATATCCAAGATTTCCCTTTTCCCTCCTCTAAGGAATTAGCTTCAGCATCAAAGCTTTTTCCTCTAAAGGAAGTGCAAGGATGGGGTGCAGTTGGCTTTGTGAACTGCTCCTTTGCCTCTGAGGTCCGAAGTCTGAAAAGAGAACTTAAGCCATTACTAGATGACCTCAGAACAGATTGGGGAGTTCTTAGGGCCCCAATCAGAATAAGTGCTTATTGGACAGAGTTAATGTCCATTTTAAGTTTTTTTTTTTTTTTTCAAGGGAGGAGCGGAACATGATCTGAAGGGCTGCTATGGCAGCCTGGAGGAGAGACCATCCTTCAGGCCAGGATGTCCCAGAAGCAGATACAAAGTTTCCAGCTCAAGACCCACAGTGGGAAAACAATCTTGCAGCCCATGGAAATAACAGGAGAGATTTAAAAGAAATGATTGTTAAAGGAATTCGAGAGTCAGCCTCTCGACCTCAAAATCTCTCTAAAGCTTTTGATAAACAAAGCCTTCTAGAACAAGGAATGTTAAAGCTGCATTTTGTTACAAATAGCTGGCCAGATACTGAAAAGAAGTTACAAAAGCTAGGCAGCTAGAAAAACCGGTCAGTAGAAGAGCTTTTAGGCGAAGCCCAGAGAATATTTACAGAGAGATAAAGAAAAGCTTTGGGAGGCCGAGGCAGGTGAATCACGAGGTCAAGATATCGAGACCATCCTGGTCAACATGGTGAAACACCGTGTCTACTAAAAATACAAAAATTAGCTGGGCATGGTGGCGCGTGCCTGTAATCCCAGCTACTCAGGAGGCTGAGGCAGGAGAATTGCCTGAACCCAGGAGGCGGAGGTTGCGGTGAGCCGAGATTGAGCCATTGCACTCCAGCCTGGGTAACGAGAGCGAAACTCCGTCTCAAGAAAAAAAAAAGAAAAAGAAAAAGAAAAGCTAAGACAGAAAGCAAGAAATCTTTTAGCAAAGTTCTCCAGGGCCAATGATGCCAAGGGCTAAATTTAGACCCATGCCAGCAAAGTTTGCCGAAGGAGGTGAAAGAGGAAGGCCCTAGAATTCTAGGATGCAAAAGGAAGGTAGGCACGGCCAGTATTTTAAGGGAGAAGGTTGGAGTAAAGGTTGCAAAGGTTGTGGATGCAAAAAGAAGGAAGAAAGCCAAAGCGGCCCAAGGCTGGAGGCCAAGGTGTTCAAGTAGATTACACTGAAACGCCCTCAGCTGGCTGTCTATTTATTAGTAATAGCAGATCATCTCACACACTAGGTAGAAGCCATTCCTTTCTGAAAGGCAACTGCCAGTACTGTAGTATAATTAGTTGAACATATACCTAGATTTAGACTAACAGAAAATACTGATTCAGATAACAAGACTCGTTTCACTGCACATATTATTAAGAAGGCGGCCCAAGTGTTAGACATAAAACACTACTGTCATATTCCCTGCCACCCCACCTCCTTTAGAAGAATAGAAAGAATGAACCAGGCCGGCCACCTGTAATCCAAGCACTTTGGGAGGCTCAGTTGGGCGGATCACAAGTTCAGGAGTTTGAGACCACTCTGACCAACATGGTGAAACCCCTTCTCTAGTGAAATACAAAAAAAAAAAA
>NW_022440719.1:0-6563 GCF_009761245.1 Sapajus apella
ATGAACATCGATGCAAAAATCTTCAATAAAATACTGGCAAACTGAATTCAACATGTCAAAAAGCTTAACCATCATGATCAAGTAGGCTTCATCCCAGGGATGCAAGGCTGGTTCAACATATGCAAATCTATAAACATAATCCAGCACATAAACAGAACCCAAGACAAAAACCACGATTATCTCAATCAATGCAGAAAGGCTTTCAACAAAATTCAACAGCCCTTTATGCTAAAAACTCTCAATAAACTAGGTATCAGTGGAATGCATCTCAAAATAATAAAAGCTATTACAACAAACCCACAGCCAATATCATACTGAATGGGCAAAAACTGGAAGCATTCCCTCTGAAAACTGGCACTAGACAAGGATGCCCTCTCTCACCATTCCTATTTAACATAGTATTTGAAGTTTTAGCCAGAGCAATCAGGCAAGAAAAAGAAATAAAAGAAATAAAGGAAATTGCTTTCGGTTAGGAAAAGAGGAAGTCAAACTGTCTCTATTTGCAGACGACATGATTGTATATTTAGAAAACCCCATCATCTCAGCCCAAAATCTCCTTAAGATGATAAGCAACTTCAGCAAAGTCTCAGGATACAAAATCAATGTGCAAAAATCACAAGCACCCCTATATACCAATAAGAAACAGAGAGCTAAATCATGAGCAAACTCCCATTCACAATTGCTACAAAGAGAATAAAATACCTAGGAATATAAGTAACAAAGGATGTGAAGGACCTCTTCAAGGAGAACTACAAACCACTGCTCAAGGAAATAAGAGAGGACACAAACAGATAGAGAAACATTCCATGCTTGTGTTTAGGAAAAATCAATATCGTGAAAATGGCCATGTTGCCTAAAGTAATTTATAGATGACCTTCTTCACAGAACTGGAAAAAAACACCTTAAACTTCATATGGAACCAAAAAAGATCCTGCATAGCCAAGACAATCCTAAGCAAAAAGAATAAAGCTAGAGGCATCACGCTACCTGACTTCAAACTATACACAAGGCTACGGTAATCAAAACAGAGATATAGACCAATGGAACAGAACAGAGGCCTCAGAAAGAATGCCACACATCTGCAACCATCTGATCTTTGACAAACCTGACAAAAACAAGCAATGGAGAAAGGATTCCCTGTTTAATAAATGGTGTTGGGAAAACTGGCTAGCCATGTGCAGAAAGCTGAAACTGGACCCCTTCCTGACACCTTATACAAAAATTAACTCTAGATGGATTAAAGATTTAAACCTAAGACCTAACACCATAAAAAGCCGAGAAGAAAACCCAGGCAGTACCATTCAGGACACAGGCATAGGCAAGGACTTCATGACTAAAACACCAAAAGCAATGGCAACAAAAGCCAAAATAGAAAAATGGGATCTAATTAAACTCCAGAGCTTCTGCACAGCAAAAGAAACTAGCATTAGAGTGAACCGGCAACCAACAGAATGGGAAAAAATTTTTCCAAGTTACCCATCTGACAAAGGGCTAATACCCAGAATCTACAAAGAACTAAAAGAAATTTACAAGAAAAAAACAAACAACCCCACCAAAAAGTGGGTGAAGGATATGAACAGACATTTTTCAAAAGAAAATGTTTATGTGGCCAGCAAACATATGAAAAAATGCTCATCATCACTGGTCATTGCAGAAATGCAAATCAAAACCACACTGAGATACCATCTCATGCTAGTTAGAATGGCCATCATTAAAAAATCTGGAGACAACAGATGCTGGAGAGGCTGTGAAGAAATAGGAACGCTTTTACACTGTTGGTGGGAGTGTAAATTAGTTCAACCATTGCGGAAGACAGTGTGGTGATTCCTCAAGGATCTAGAAATGCCATCTGGCTCAGCGATCCCATTACTGGGCATATACCCAAAGGATTATAAATCATTCTATTATAAAGACACATGAATACGTATGTTCATTGTGGCACTGTCTACAATAGCAAAGACCTGGAACCAACCAAATACCCATCAATAATAGACTGAATAAAGAAAATGTGGCACATATACACCATGGAATACTATGCAGCCATAAAAAATGATGAGTTTATGTCCTTTGCAGGGACATGGATGAATCCAGAAACCAGCATTTTCAGCAAAGTGGCACAAGAGCAGAAAACCAAACACCGCATGTTCTCCCTCATAAGTGGGTATTGAACAATGAGAACACATGGACACAGGGAGGGGAACATCACACGCTGGGGTCTGTTGGGGTGTAGGGGACTAGGGAAGGGATAGCGGGAGGGGGTGGGGAGATTGGGGAGGGATAACATTGGGAGAAATACCTAACGTAGGTAACGGGGGGATGGAGGCAGCAAACCACCATGGCATGTGTATACCTTTTTAACAATGCTGCAAGATCTGCACATGCACTCCAGAACTTAAAGTATAATTTAAAAAAAATTTTTTTAGATTCTTTTAAAAAGATAAATTGCCTTTTCCCTGCAAGTAAAGATTTTTATGTCTATATTCATGAGGGATATTTGTCTGCAGTTTTGTTTCCTTGAGAAGTCTTTGGTTTTGGAATAAGGGTAATGAGTTGGGAAGTGTTCCCTCTTCCTCTCTTTTCTAAAAGAGGTTGTGTAAAATTGGTATTATTTCTTCCTTGAATGTGTGAGAGAATTTACCAGTGAAGCTATCTGAGTCTGGGGCTCTGCGAAAATGGAAAAACTAATGATTCAATTTTAAATCAATATCGATTCATTCATGCTTTCTATTACTTATGGAGTCAGTTTTGGGAATTTGTCTATTTCATCTAGGTTGTTGAATTCAGAAACGTGAAGCTGTTTATAATATTCTCAATCCTTTTAACGTCTAAGAATCCGTAATGATGCCCCTGCTTTCATTCATGGTGTTACTAATTTGTGTTTTCTCTCCTTTTTCTTAATTAGCCTGGCTAGAAATACAGAGATTCTATTTATGTTTTCCAAGAACCACCTTTGGTTTAATTTCTTTCCTCTGTTGTCTTCGATGTCTGATTCCAGTTCCTTATTTCTTCCTTCTATCTACTTTGGATTTCATTTATTCTTCTTTTTCTAGTCGGAAGTCTTTTTGATATTATGGTTTCTGGCAAAGGTAGCGTAGGCTTACAGACAGTTTTAAAGATCATCCTAATTCAGCTCTCTCACTTAAATTTTTTTTTTTAATAGAGACAGTGTCTCCCTACATTGCCCAAGCTGGTCTGGAAGTCCTGGGCTCAAGTGGTCCTCCTGCCTTAACTTCCCAAAGTGCTGGGATTACAGGTGTGAGCCTCTGTGCCCAGCCAGCCCTCTCATTTTAAGGCTGGGGAGACTAGTATTAACCACTCCCACCTGCTCATAACGTGCTTTCACAGTCTCTGCTGGAGCCCATGCCAGGTACAAAGTCCTGGCAGGAAAGAGGGATGGTGCTTTTGCTTGAGGGAAGGTAAATTGTGTCACTGGAGCCACTTCACAGGGAATTATACAAGTATGTGTGGTGCTGACAGTTGACTTTATTAAGCTTCATCAGATGACTATTAACTTTAGTCTTTCTGACTTAGGGTTATTTCTTTTTCTTTTTCTTTTTTGAGACAGAGTTTCGCTCTTGTTGCCCAGGCTGGAGTGCAGTGGTGCAATCTTGGCTCACTGCAACCTCCGCCTCCCAGGTTCAAGCGTTTCTCCTGCCTCAGCCTCTGGAGTAGCTGGGATTACAGGCACGTGCCACCACGTCTGGCTAATTTTGCACTTTTAGTAGAGATGGGTTTTCTCCATGTCAGTCAGGGTGGTCTCAAACTCCCCACCTCAGCTGATCTGCCCACCTAGGCCTCCCAAAGTGCTGGGATTCCAGGCATGAGCCACCGCACCTGGCCAGGGCTCTTTCTTTAACTGATGGATTTAAGTTTATTAGTTGATTTTCTTAACCTTTCTGATTTAGGTTCATGTCTTTAACAGAATAAAATTTAACTTTCATAGAATAACATATTCCCTGCAGAAATGTAATACCAAGCAAAGAAGTGACAATTTTCTTGCACATAATCTACAATGTTCATTATTTTACAATATAGTTATATATAAATACTTTGTGGAAAATAATTATTACTGAAAACAAAGCATTAAAATCGGGGGGGGGGGTTTGTTTTTTTTTTTTTGGGGGAAGGTTTTTTTTTTTTTTTGAAAGTTAACTTTCCCCCAGGCTGGAGTGTGGCACAACCACAGCTCACTGCAGCCTCGACCTCCTGAGCTCAAGTGATCCTCCCAACTCAGCCTCCCAAGTAGCTGTAACTGCAGGAGTGTGCTACTGCACCAGCTAATTTGTAAATTTTCTGTAGAGACAGGGTCTCCCTATGTTATCCAAGCTGGTCTCAAACTCCTGGCCTCAAGCAATCCTCCCGCCTTGGCCTCCCAAAGTGCTGGGATGACAGGCATAAACCACTGCGCCTGGCCCCAAAATCAGTTATGTATATAAAACTCGCGACTTCTTTTCATTCTACTAGTTGGTTAATCACTTTTTTCTCCTCTGCCCCTGAACAGCCTGAGCTTCAGCTATTGAAGGCCACTCCCTGCTCTCTGAGAAGGAGGTACAAGGGAAGTCTCACTAGGAAAGGAGTCAGAGCTACAGGAATTTTCAAAAGAACTTTAAAAAATCTGCACTTAAAACTCTCCTTTTAAAAGAAATCCTCATGGAGCATACCAACTACTAAAATCAGAAAGACTTTTATCATTGCAATTGTAACAACATTAATTATGCATAGTTTATTACTGTATTAAGTACAGATGGAGTCTATTTCCAGAAAACACAATAAAGCCTAAACCGAAATCGGCAAGCTAGGAGTAGACTGCTCATATTTCAAAAGGATTCTCTAGTTTTAACAGGATTCATTGCAGTTTCTTACAAGCTTTAATACCCCTGTGGTTTTAAAAATCATTTTAAAACTTTAATTTACATATAATTTTTCAGGAACTCATCTATTGTACAAAATGATGCACAAATCTGCGTATGTATAGAGAATGCTATAAACAAAGGGCTCATAAAATTTTCTCATAAATTATCTCATTAGCCGGGAACTATACGAGTGAATATAAGCATTGGTTAGAATGCATAGGAAGGCACCAGAAAAATTATTCTTGCATTACTTACTTTTTGTGAATATATGTAAATGTTCTACGTTGCTTAGTTCCTAGCAAAAACTAAGAATTCTTTTTTTTTTTTTTGTAAGATGGAGTTTCACTCTTGTTGCCCAGCGTAGAGTGCAATGGCATGATCTTGGCTCAGCACAACCCCCACCTCCTGGGTTCAGGTGTTTCTCCTGCCTCAGCCTTCTGAGTAGCTGGGATTACGGGCATGTTCCACCATGCCTGGATAATTTTTTTTGTATTTTTATTAGAGACGAGGTTTCTCCATGTTGGTCAGGCTGGTCTTAAACTCCCGTCCTCAGGTGATCTGCCTGCCTCTGCCTCCCAAAGTGCTGAGATTACAGGTGTGAGCCACTATGCCAGGCCAAAACTAAGAATTCTAATATGCCCATGAGGCCCTTCCCTAATGACTCATTTATTAGAAAACTTTTCCTTATAAACAATATAAAAATAAACCAGCTCACCCGGTAGAATCACAGAGAATTTGAATTAGTAAAGTAAAATTTGAAGACCCATAGGTAATAAATACTTCACATTACCCATAGAGTCCTCATGTCAGTACTGTCTGATGTCGCCATCAGAGACACAGGAATCAGGGACCTGGACAGAGAAAGAAGTTCTACGGCCCTAATCGCCTGCAGGCAACTGTGGTTTGGGAGTGGCAAACCAGGGATCTCAACTCACATCAATGTCTTGAAAATGATCATCAAGTCTCAGAAAAGGAGAATTTTGAAATCATAGTATATTTCCTTTGAACTACCTCCCTTCCCCAACTTCCAATTTGATTCTTTATTCTTAGTTTTGGAATGTGCAAAGAGCCGATTTTTGTAAGCTTGCGGCTTTTTGTCTAAAATTCACCTTAGGCTTGGTAACGTGAAGTTCTTTCACCATTTGAATATAGTGCTTCTTCCAGATCCCCTGCTCAAAGGGAGTTGGGGAGAAATTGATGCACCAGTTGAACCGTAAACATTTCAGCATCCAGAGCTGGTCCAGCTCAGCTAGGTTCTTCCAGTGCCAGCACACCTGGAAAAACAATTACAATCAAACAAAACCAACAATTACAATGAAACAAAACCAAATCAAAAACCTCCTCCGTTGACATGCCCACTTTCTCTAGGTTTTGAGCTGTCATCCTGGACCTGAGATAACTTTTTTGTCCTTTCCCTCCAAACCATAGCTTAAATGGTTACTCCTACCTGAAGTGTTTTCTACCCTGGCAGATTTAAAGTAAATTAGCATTTGCTTTAAATGTTAATTCAGACTTAGAGTCAATTAATATTTATGGAGCACCTATTAACTATCTTCGTAGCAACCTAGGGAGGTAAGTATAATGATTACTCTCATATTGCAAATGAGGAAACTGAGGCTCAGATAGTTTTGGAACTTTCTAAAGGTTTCCAAAGGTGATATAAACCATCCTGGTCAACATGGTGAAACCCCGTCTCTACTAAAAATACAA
>NW_022440720.1:0-6561 GCF_009761245.1 Sapajus apella
AAAAAAAAAAAAAAAATTACAGTGTGAATGTGAAAGCACACAAAAAAGAAAGTTGCAAAAGTAAACCAAAGAAAACTACTTATGGATGAGTTTCCCTTTTGATTATGTCAGTAATAGCTGAACTGTGGGGGTTGGGTAGTATAATGATTCCATCACTTATCATTAATTTATAATTAAGCTGATTGTGAAACTAGATTTTAGTAGCCAAAACTAAATGCTAAAAACGGGTGCTGCA
This sequence comes from Sapajus apella, assembly GCF_009761245.1. Lineage (NCBI taxonomy): Eukaryota > Metazoa > Chordata > Mammalia > Primates > Cebidae > Sapajus > Sapajus apella. The sequence goes on from NW_022440720.1 coordinate 236, forward strand.
ACTACTTGTATGTGTCCTTATTTCTCACAAAAGCAGGTAAATACTTGACTAATGGGATCTCTTCTTAATTGAGCTAGTTTCAACTTGAGGTTAAGATTACTTAAAATCAGTCAGGCGTCATAGCTCATGCCTATAATCCCAGCACTTTGGGAGGCCAAGGTGGGCAGATTCCCTGAGGTCAGGAGTTCAAGACCAACCTGGTTAAGATGGTAAAACCCATTTCTACTAAAAATACAAAAAATTAGCTGGGCATGGTGGTGCACACCTGTAATCCCAGCTATGTGGGAGGCTGAGGCAGGAGAATCGCTTGAACCCAAGAGGCGGAGGTTGCAGGGAGCCAAGATCGCGTCATTCCACTACAGCTTGGGCAACAAGAGTGAAACTCCTCTGTTTCCAGAAAAAAAAAAGATTATTTAAAATGTACCACGTTATTGATGTTATATAGAGCAGAAAGTATTTTTTGTTTAGTTGAAATGTGGTTAATCTGCAAAGCACAAATATAACTCCTAGAATTGCTTTATTCTATGTCATCAAATAATAATAACATTTTTATATCAAAGATCCCTGGACAGTATTCATTTTAAAAAGGAAAGAGCAACAGCCCATTACATTAATTTTCTCTTGCTCTCAATTGAAGCATTAAAAAAACCCTGTTATCTTATTTTTGAGTTGGTAGTTTAGAATTTCCAGAAATGCAGTGCGTTGAGTGCTTTCAGAGGAAGACCTCTGAATTAGATGCTTGCAAGAGAAACTCTAGATGAAGTGTTACGTTCTTCCGCCCAACTGCTTCTGGTGCATTCCATTTTTCCATTTCAACCACAGGCAAAGTAGAGAACTAGGTAGGGCTTGAGACTTTCTGCTTATAATATTTTAAAAGTTAATCCAAAGGCAATTTTAAAAAGATGTTGTCCGAAGTGGACCAAAACTCCAACCCACACTTTACAAAGGTCAAAATTCTAGGAGAGAGACGTGATGTAAGAATACATGAGCTGGGTCTGGCGTCAGATGGCGTAAGGTCCCTTCCAAGCTGTAGGGCTGTGGTTTGAATGAACAAGACAATCGTATCTAAACTTTCGTTTCTCTGTAATGGTACTGTACCTCTCCTAGTTGTAGAGAATTCAGCAATGTACAATGCAATGTATATCAGCATGTCCATAATTAGTATCCCTGAGAAATCTTGCTTTCCTACCCTAGACAGAATGAAAGAGACTGAGTCTGGGCCATGCCCTGTGTATGAAATAGAATTTGTGTGTTTTAAGCTGTTCTCCCAGGGCCCACCATAATAAACAGCAGGGATCCTAGCTTGACTGTGTAGGTTCTGCTGAATTATTAAATCATTCACTCCCTCAGTTTAGGATGAAAAAAACCTCAAGTATCTTTTGGCTTTAAAATTCTACACAATTCACTGGGGGAAAATCAAAAAGCCTTGCATAATTCAAAACACCAAAACGATTACTTTCCTCAGAGATGGTTTACAATGGACAGAGTGGGCTCCCTGGCGTTTCAGGCTCTGTAGTTCATAGTCGCAGTGTGGAGGCCTGGGCTAAGTCACGCTATAGCGGGCTCCCCCCACGTTTAAGAGAGCAGGTGGGGGGTGTTCCTGAAGACTTGGCCAGTGTCAGGCAGCAAGTGTTAAGGGCTGCCCCAGGGTGAAAAGATCCCAAGCTTTCGGGAAAAAGAACGTGGGGATGTAGAGGTAAATCACCTGCTAAATCTCTTTAGAGGCAGGACATCAAAGAAGGTGGGGCCTGCTCTGAGAAGCCCAGTGTGGGAATCCCAGCTGACCTGAAGGAGACACAGTTCACTGCCAAGGACTCAGCGGGAAAGCTGGGGGTTGGGGAGGACAGAGCAGGGAGGTGGATGCCAAGAAAGGGCTGAGTGGGGCTCCAGCCCTGGTGGCTCACCAAGAGAGCGGGATGGAGCTGATGAGCCCCACCAGGGAGGCGGCAATGAGGAGACGATCTGGATCTTGGCAGCCGAGATGCTGCCAAAGCTCTGGCGGCAGCGAAAGTTGCTGATGCAGAGGCTGAAGCATGGCAGGCCTGGGGAGGCGGCGAGGTGGCCCCAGGAGGCAACCAAGGCCACCCAACCCTGCAGCGGCGGCTGCTGCGTTGGGCTGCTGGGTGCCCAGCGAGGTGCAGCACAGGAACTGGCCATGCGGGGGGAGCACAGTGGCACAAGAGAAGATTGCAGAGGCCGGAGGGGAGATGGAGGAAGGGGCTGAAGCCGAGTGCAGTAGGAGTAGGTGGCCTGCGCCCTCACTCTGGTGGGAACTTCAGGTACACTTTCCGGGCCTAGAAGTTCCCTGGGAGAAAATGATCGCAGTTAGACAGGTAGCCTTCCCAACCTCACCAAAGCTTCCCCTCTCTTCAAAGCTGCAAGGCTCTGCCAACGTATGCTGGGAGATGCTGCAGTCCCTGTGCCTCCCTCCCTCCCTCTCTTCCTACCAGGAGCCCAGGCACTGCCAACTAACTCTTTTTGTGGTGAGAGGATGGATATTTTTGTTACTTCCACGTCCAAGCCTGGCACCCACCCATCCATCCACCCACCATGTCCACTGCGCTCGCCCAAGTCTAATCCAGGGGCACACGCGCTCGCACACACAGACGCACTCCTCTTCCTTTCTCAGGAGCTCCTAAAGCTCTCGAAAGCACCTGCTTTCTCTTCCAGAGCCCAGATATTGCGGCATGTGGGCCCAAGGTGCAAGATAGAGCCTACTCAGGGCGACAGGCAGAGTTGGGGAAGGGGTCTCTGGTCTCCGTGTTGGCCCCCCTGGCAGCCGAGTTCAGGGGTGGCTACGCGGATGCCCGGGAAAGCACTGAGGCTTCCCAGGATGTCCTCCCGAGGCTCCATTCTGCACCTGTGAGCACTGAAAACCTCGGGAGCCTCCCGCTTGGCGCCGAGGGCCCCCGCTCAGCCCAGCCCCGCCCCCAGCCTGGCCGCTGGCCACTACGCGGGTCCAGCAGACCTGCCTGGGGTCCCAGCGAGGATGCGCTCTGCCTCTTCCAGTACCGCCCTGGGCGCCTGGATCCCGTGCGCTTCGCCTCCGCCTCCCGGGGACACTGGAAAGGCGAGAGCAGAGCTTCCAACTCCGCAGCCAGAGAGGAAGATGAACAGCCCCAGGCCAGAGCCTCAGGCCCAGGAGACCCTGAGCCGCCCGCAGGGAGCCAGGAGCTTTCTCAGAGGCAGCCGCCAACTCCCGTAGCTGCCGGTGCAGCCCGCGCCTGGGACTGAGGGTGGCCATAGCCAGGATCCAGGCTTCGTGCCACCTGCGCGTGCTGCGCACACCTGGACGCTGTCCCCCCGCGGCGAACACCAGCGGGCACTGTAAAGCTAGGACTCCTCTTCGAAGGAAGGGAAAACAAATCGGACTTGTAACCCAGCACTGTTCTTTACAGACCCATCCCACTGTCCTTCTTGTTTCCCAAGTTTATGAATACTGGCCACTCTGACCTGAGATCCCCAAATCGCCAGCCACTGAGACCTGGCTCTCAGAAACCAAAGGCCTGGCACTTTCCAGACTGAGCAGGAGGAGGTGAAAGCAGGCTGGAGGCTGGCCCAGGACAGCTGAGGGCCGACCCTGGGATGTCTCTGGGTGGCCACCGCTGGGGCTGCTACAGGGGACATGGGGTTTGGGTCATTAGGTGGAGGGCATGGAGATGGGGCACTTGCCAGGGGACCCAAGGAGGAAAGAGAGCGCTCTCCAAATTGTCTTCCAGGGTTTCAATAGGTATTTTATTGACTCAGAATCTGTCGGGAATAATACTAGGGAGCTACCTTTCCCTGGAAATGGGTCTCGTCAGTGGAGTGAGTTAGGCTGCGGTGAGGAACAGAAACGGGAGACTCAGTTTATAAATATTAAGGTCAGCAAGAGTGTGCGGCTGGCAGGAGTACAGAGAGCCTGGAAATTTGGGTGTCCGCTGTTTGTAATTGGTTGCAATCCAGAGAGTGGGATTGAGTTCCTCCCTTGTCATATTAGCATTGTTTCCTGGGCTCAGGTCTAACACCCTGCAGGTGGTCAGTCATGGCGGCTTTGTCTCTCTTCTGGAATCCCCTGACCCAGCTTCACAATCGAGAACTCCGCACCACCAGCCACCGTCATGTCCACTCCCTCCAGGTCAATGTGTCCCTCCTGGAGCCCAATCTGCTGAACAGCCTGGGGCCATCCACTTTCCGGGTGTTGGGCAATCTGGTGGCCATTGTGATGCTGGGCAAGTCGCGAAAGGAGCAGAAGGAGACCACCTTCTACACGCTGGCATGTGGCTGGTAATCACAACCTGTTGGTCACTTTGCTGGTGAGCCAGATGACCATCGCCATGTACATGAAGTGTGGGTAACCCGGGGGTCAGCAGCTGTGCCAGTACAGCATCTTCATCCAGCTCTTCTTCATCCTGTCTGGTCTCAGCATCGCCTGTGCCCTGAGAGTGTGGTGCTGCCTGGCCACCAACCACACCTCCTTCAACAGCCATGACATGCACCAGCGGTTGGCGGCTACACTGTGCAGTCTTTGTGCCCAGCTTGCTCTTCTGCGCGCTACCCACATGGACTCCCCTAGCTCGCAACTGCAGTACCCGGACACCCAGTGCTTCATCACTGACATCTGCTGCCTACTCTTCCTGCACTTGACTTCAGCCCCTTCCGCAATCTCCGCTCTGGCCTCTGCAAGCTGCTCCTGTGCCGTTCTGCTCCGCCCGAACTGCCAGTTCAAGTGCAGCACCTCGCTGGGCACCCAGCAGCACCACGAAGCCTCCACCGCTGCAGCACTGGGCGGCCTTAGTCATCTTCCGGGGCCACCTCACCACCTCCCCAGCCCTGCCATACCTCAGCCTCAGCATCAGCGACTTTGGCTGCCACCAGAGCTTTGGCAGCATTTCTGGTGCCAAGGTGCAGATGGTCTCCTCCCCATTGCCACCTCCCTGGCTGTGTTCATCTGTTATCCCGCTCTCTTGGTGAGTGACCCGGGCTGGGGCCCCACTCAGCCCTTTCTGGGCATCCACCTCCTCCTCTGTCTTTTGCCCCAGCTTTCCCGCTGAGTCCTTGGCAGTGACTCTGTCTCCTTCAGCTCAGCTGGGGTTCCCACACTGGGCTTCTCAGAGCAGCCTCCACCCTCTTTGAAGTCCTGACTGTGGAGGAAAAGTTAAATATTAACTTTAAACTCCATTGAACATGAACACAAACAATGGTAACCAAGTCCTGGAGGGAGCTGTATGAGCCCCTTGAGGCATTCATCCAGCGCTGTTTAGGAGAAATCTCTCTTTCAATCTATTCCTATACATTACTTGTTGAAAAACAATGGACAATCGCAAAAACAAGTTGACCTTTTTGTGTTCCTTGAGCCCAGTCATGGCCAGCCGTCCCGACTCAATCTCATGCCAAACAACTTGTTATAAAAAGAGCTGGGCTCCCAGTCTGCGCCGAAGTTTCACGAGGTCTCTCCTCATCTGTGCACTGACTGGTGGCGGACTCTGGAGCCCAGGCTGCTGCTTCCCAGTCTCATGGTGAATCCTCCATAGTCTGCTGAGTGCGGTGTTCAACCCTGGACACAGGCTGCTGCTTCCCAGTCTCATGGCGAATCCTCCACAGTCTGGTGAGTGCAAGCATCTTTTCCCTTCTCCCATTCCCACTGCAATTTGCTTATTACATCAATCTGCTTATTACATCATGTTCTTATTATGTCATTTGCTTATTATATCTGCATTGCCATTTACATGGATTAAAGGTTGTTTACCCTTAAAGATACTGTGCATGTGTCTTTTCTTCTCCCCTCATGTGTTTCCTGCACAGAACACTGACCCTACAGACATTTAGCTGGTGCTTTGTCCCTACATTCCCAAGTTTGTTTTCCCGAAAGCTTGGGTTCCTTTCAATCCCAGGACGTCTTACCCCTTGCTGCCTGACGCTGGCCAAGTCTTCAGAAACACCCTCACCCACTCTCTTTGACGTGGAGGGAGCCCGTTGCAGTGTGACTTAGTCCAGGACTCCACACTGCGACTATGAACTGCAGAGCCTGAAACTCCAGGGATGGTGATCTGTCTGTTGTAAACCATCTCTAAGGAAAGAAATGTTCTTGGTGTTTTGAATTATGCAAGGCTTTGGATCCACCGCCGCCCCCCACCATGAACTGTGTAGAATTTTAAAGCTAATAAAGATATCAGAGGTTTTTTAGTGTAAACTCCGGCACTTCACTGAGGGAGTAAATGTTTTGCTTAAAATAATCCAGCAGAACCTACACAGTCAAGCTAGGATCCCTGCTTTTTACCATGGTGGGCCCTGGGAGAACAACTTAAAACACATGAATTATTATATATATATATATATATATATAT
>NW_022440721.1:0-4974 GCF_009761245.1 Sapajus apella
GACTGGGCATGGTGGCTCATGCCTGTAATCCCAGCACTTTGGGAGGATCACTTGAGGTCAGGAGTTCCAGATGAGCCTTGCCAACATGGTAAAACCCCATCTCTACTAAAAATAGAAAAATTAGCCGGGTGTAGTGGTGCATGCCAGTAATCCCAGCTACCTGCAAGGCTGAGGCAGGAGAATCACTTGAACCTGGGAGGCAGAGGTTGCAGTGAGCAGAGATCATGCTACTGCACTCCAGCCTGGGCAACAGAGCAAGACTCAGTCTCAAAAATAATAATAATAAATTTTTAAAACAGAAGAAGAAACAATATATATCAACATGGAAACAAACCCAATATTTAAGAGTAAAAGCAAGTTAACAGGACAGTTCGTGTGTATAATTTTGTATACACATATATTTAGAGAGAAAAGACATTTCAAAACAGTTTTAAGTATCTCTGGAAGCTAGGATGGATAAGACTTTCACTCTATTTTTATATACTTCTGTATCTATCTATTTATTTATTTAATAGAGACAGCATCTCCTATGTTGCCCAGGCTGGTCTTGAACTCCTGGCGTCAAGTGATCCTCTTGTCTCAGCCTCCCAAAGTGCTGGGATTACAGGTGTGAGCCACTGCACCTGGTCCATATATTTTTTTTAATTCTCCAAAAAGCATATATGACTTCTATAAAAATTTTAAGCCAAAAATAATTACAGGACAATAATTGTGGTACATTTATGTTATACAGATTTCCACTTCATTGCCCCTATTTTGTATAAAAACAGCGGACTTAAAATTTGCAGGTCCAGGCTCCTAGACCGGGCTGAGTTTTGTTTTTTGTTTTTTAGATGGAGTCTCACTCTGCCACCCAAGCTGGCAGCCTCCACCTCCTGGGTTCAAGTGATTATCCTGCCTCAGCCTCCCGACTAGCTGGGACTACAGGTGCGTGCCACCAGGCCCGGTTAATTTTTGTATTTCTAGTAGAGGTGGGGTTTCACCATATTGGCCAGGCTGGTCTTGAATTCCTGACCTCGTGATCTGCCCACCTCAGCCTCCCAAAGTGCTGGGATTACAGGCAAGAGCCACCATAGGACGTCTGGGCTCAGTTTTAAATGCTTTCTATCACCTTAAGCAAATGTGTTTGTCTTTGTGGGCCTGTTTTCTCCTCTCTAGGAGAGGTGCCTGAAGCAACAGTAGCACCTATTACCGTGGTTTCTATGTGCCAAGCACTATGCTAAGCAGTTTCCTCATCATAGCTCCAGGAGCTAAGCATCAGCCCATTTTCAGATCTGAAAACAGAAACACAAGAATTGGAATCAAAATGAACTCATATTTAGCTCACCCCCAAAAACCATGTTCTTCCACTATACCACTCTCCCAGCGACCTCTTGCATCGTGTCTCACTATGTCCTGGTGCTGGAACGTACTTAAACCCAGGCCCTGTGACTCAAAATTCTCTACCTGGAAAATGCTGTCATTCTGAATCCCTGGTCACTTATGTTATTGTTATAAAATGCTTATGCTGTATCAAACTCTAAACCAGGATGTCTCAATCTTAGCACTATTGAGGTTGGACTGGAAAATTCCTTGCTGTTGGGGGCTGCCTATGCAATGCATGTTGTTTAGAAACATCCCTGGGTAGCATTCCACACCTCAGCTGTTACACCAAAGATGCCTCCAGATGCACTGCCAAATGTCCCCTTGGGGAAAATCACCCTGGATTGAGAACCACTGATCTAAGAAAAGCCAAACTCCTGTGTGAACTCAGAATGGAAACTGTATTGAAAGGAAATTTTTAATCTAATAAATATTTGTACCTCCATTGATTCTTTACCAGTTTGAGTTAATGTTAGATCCAGGTATCTTACAGTTACTTGCCATGTGCAGAACACTGTACCAATTACACATAAAATTATCCAAGAATTAGGGAAAGGAATTAGATCTTACCCTCTCAACAACTCCACTTCTCACCCACTGAAATTTACCCATGCCTGAGAGGAACAGAGCCATGTGAGGCTGCTGAGTGACGAAGGTGTTAAGAATATGCCAGCCCAAAATATGCTGCCCTGGCAATATTGACTATTTTGTGTTAAAAACACTGGAAGAACAGCAGGTGCAAGAAGGTCATTATGACTTTCCTTCTGTTTCTTAAAAGCAGGAGATAAAATTCCCATGTGAAAGATATCCTCCCTATGCCAGAAGTAAAGTAACATTTTTATCATCAAGGACTGGGGAAAATTGGAAATTGAGGTCAAGGGAAATGTGTACAAACAAACTTTATCCTCCCAGCCGCTTCTCCACCCAACTAACTCAGCCCAAGCCCCTCTGCCATGCCACACTTTCATAATTCACTACTGTTTGTCTAATTCAGCATATAAGTGTTCAACTCTGTGTCTTTGAGCGTTTCTTTTTGAAGACACCCATGCCAAGTGAAATTTGTATTAAATAAGTCTGTATGCTTCTGATCCTGTTGATCTGTCTTGTGTTCATTTAATTCTCTGACCCAGCTGAAAAACTCTTAAAGGATAGAGGTAAAATTCTGCCTCCCCTGAAATGAGAACAGCATTTTCAACAGAGAACAGTAAGAACTGAATTCAATGCTGATTTTATTTCAACTGAATAAACCAATGCACAAGTCATCTAGGCAGTAAGCTTAACTCTAGGAGCAAAAGCCAAGAAAGGAAGATTCTTTCTTTCTTTAAATTATCCATCACTACACATGGCTGTCTTCCATATCTCCTCTTAGAAAATGTGGGTTAACAAATCTCGTGCAAAGAAACATAGGAAAAGAGAAAAAGAGGAAATGCGATTTATCTAGTGTGCCAATCAAGGTGGTAACTCCATCTTCTTTTCTGTAAACTGCTCCATTAGCAGGGTTCATTTTGGATGATTTTAATATCATGACCATCTTCCCTGCAAACTGAACAATCATAGAAACACAATCATTACCTATCATACTGAAACTGCCTCACTATTAATATTAAAAGGACCCATGTAATTATACATTATATTCCTTCAGGGCTACACTTAATCATTTTTTAAAGCTAAATCTAGGAAATAGGGTGAAAGTCCCCACTCAGCCATTTTTTCCCTAACCCTAAGGCACAGGACACTAACCCCAAAGAATCACTCAGAGGGCTGAACACACCTGTAATCCCAGCACTTTGGGAAGCTGAGGTGGGTGAATCATTGGAGGTTAGGAGTTCAAGACCAGCCTAGCAAACATGGTGAATACCCATCTCTACTAAATATACAAAGATTAGGCCAGGTGTGGTGGTTCACGCCTGTAATCCCAACACTTTGGGAGGCCAAATCAAGTGGATCACCTGAGGTTAGGAGTGCAAGAGCAGCCTGACCAATATGGTGAAACCCCTTCTCTACTAAAAGTACAAAAATTAGCTGGGTATGATGGCTCTTGCCTGTAATCCCAGCCACTTGGGAGGCTGAGACAGGAAAATCTCTTGAACCCTGGAGGTGGAAGTTGCAGTGAGCTGAGATTGTGCCATTGCACTCCAGCCTGGGTAATAAGAGCAAAATTCCAAATCAAAATATATATATATATACAAAAATTAGCCAGGCATGATGGTACATGCCTATAATCCCAGCTGCTTGGGAGGCTGAGGCAGGAGAATTGCTTGAACCTGGGAGGAAGAGGTTGCAGTAAGCCAGGCCACAAGTGAGACTCAGTCTCAAAAAAAAAAAAAAAATCAGAGAAGACCGACTGAAGTCACATAATGAATCCCTGCTCTATACAAAGCTGCATACCTGAAGAAGCAGTCACAGTCACCTGGTCAGGTGTGCTACATGAAGCATATCAAGTATAATACACTCATTACTTAGCATTCCACTAAGTAGAGTCAGTAAGTCCTACTTCCCGACTAGTAGTACAGGGTGTGCAGATCACCCACACATGCCCCTTGAATTAAAGATAAAATTTAATACTCCACAGAGTTTAACTATTCAATAGACTCTTAATTTTATGAAATTTCGAATTCATGGGCAATAATATAATTTGATTACATCTCATTCTTTAACTTGACTTGAAAAATGCACTGAGGATTTTGCATCTTTTTAACCAACACCCTGAAAACTGAGAACTACCATGTCACTTTTGATACTTATATCCAAGAAAACAGACACTACCTCCTAAGTAATCAAAATCCAACAAAAGAAACGAAGACGCCGGGCACGGTGGCTCACGCCTGTAATCCCAACACTTTGGGAGGCCGACGCAGATGGATCACTTAAGGTCAGGAGTTTGAAACTAGCATGGCCAACATGGTGAAACCCCATGTCTACTAAAAATACAAAATTAGCTGGGCATGGTGGTGGTGCCTGTAATCCCAGCTACTTAGGAGGCTGAGACATGAGAATTGCTTGAACCCAGGAGGAGGAGGTTGCAGTGAGACAAGATTTTGCCACTGCACTCCACCCTGGGTGACAGAGTGAGACTCTGTGTCAAAAAAACAAAGAAACAAACAAACAAACAAACAAAAAAAGAAATGAAGGAAAATTTTACAGTTGTAAAATCACGTTACATGATTTTCATGCACAGAGTACATTCATTGGGATAAGTGGACGTGTCACTGCCACACACAGGGTTAAAGTCCCTGGGACAACCTGGTAATTTATACTGAGCACAGTTTGGATGGAAAAAAGAGACAGAGAAATTCGAGAATGACTTGAGATACAGTCATATAAAATAGCTCAGAGGAGAATATGTTCCAGATCTCCCTAGATTTCCTAGGCAAATTCAATAAAAATATTTTTATTTTCCAGAAAAAAAAATTTTCTAATGCAAAAATCAGATACAATGTTGGTGTGATGGTTCAGTACATACTATGTAAAAAGAGGACCTCGACTGGGCACAGGGGCTCACGCCTGTAATCCCAACACTTTGGGAGGCTGAGGCAGGCGGATCACCTGAGCTCGGAAATTTGACACCAGCCTGACCAACATGGAGAAACCCTACCTCTACTTAAAAATACA
>NW_022440721.1:5074-5667 GCF_009761245.1 Sapajus apella
GGGCAACAAGAGCAAAACTCTGTCTCAAAAAAAAAAAAAAAAAAGGACCTCAGAGGCTTCAATCTCGCTGATTTTTATTTTTTTGAGACAGTCTCGCTCTGTCTCCCAGGCTGGAGTACAGTGGCATCATCTTTGCCCACTGCAACCACCACCTCCCAAGTTCAAGCAATTCTTCTGCCTCAGCTTCCCAAGTAGCTGGGACTACAGGCACGAGCCACCACACCCAGCTAACTTTTGTATTTTTAGTAGAGATGGGGTTTTACCATATTGGCCAGGTTGGTCTTGAACTCCTGACCTTGTGATCTGCCTGCCTTGGCCTTCCAAAGTGCTGGTATTACAGGCGTGAGCCACCATACATGGCCAATCTGACTGATTTTTAAATGAAAGTCTGAGACATTTCACCACACATACTTTATTATCATCTAGCTTCATAATTTGCACTTCACTAAAATCTCCAAGTGGATGTTCTATTAAATTCCACCTTAATCCCTTGGCTTAATGCCAAGACAAAATCAGGAATCTCATCTTTCAGCCTGAATTTTTTTTTTTTTTTTTTTTGAGATGGAGTTTCGCTCTTGTTACCCAGGCTGGGG
>NW_022440721.1:5767-6561 GCF_009761245.1 Sapajus apella
TTTTTTGTATTTTTAGTAGAGACGGGGTTTCACCATGTTGACCAGGATGGTCTCGATCTCTTGACCTCGTGATCCACCCGCCTCGGCCTCCCAAAGTGCTGGGATTACAGGCGTGAGCCACCGCACCCGGGCATCAGTCTGAATTTTTAAGACACTGACATTTAACCAAAAGCATTAAAGAAAGCAGGAGATTCACAATGGAAGCAAATTTGTGCCAAAGGAAAAATGTTCAAAACAGGTTCATCATCGACGGAGGCTCCAAATTTCATGCCACAAGATACTAGCTACAGGAAGAGAGTTCAATCCGGGCAGACATTTCCCCAGAACTTCCTCTCTCTGGAAGAGGGCCACTGCACATTTATTATTCCTTAATGTCATTTTAATTCTTATCTTATTTTATTTTATTGCATTTTAGGTTTTGGGGTACATGTGAAGAACATGCAAGATTGTTGCATAGGTACACACGTGGCAGTGTGATTTGCTGCCTTCCTCCCCATCACCTATATCTGGCATTTCTCTATAGAAGGGCAGAGTGTGGTGGCTCCTGCCTGTAATCCCAGCACTTTGGGAGGCCAAGGCAGGTGGATCACCTGAGGTCAGAAGTTCGAGATCAGCCTGGCCAACATGGTGAAACCTCATCTCTACTAAAAATACAAAAAATTAGCCAGGCATGGTGGCAGACACCTGTAATCCTAGCTACTCGGGAGGTCAAGGCAGGAGAATTGCTTGAACCTGGGAGGTGGGGGCTGCAGTGAGCTGAGATCTGAGATTGTGCCATTGTACTCCAGCCTGGG
>NW_022440722.1:0-6561 GCF_009761245.1 Sapajus apella
CACTGCTGCGGCCTCCACCTCCCAGGGGCAAGCAGCCTCCACCTCCCAGGTTCAAGCCATTCTTCTGACTCAGCCTCCTGAGTAGCAGGGATTACAGGCATGTGCCGCCAAGCCCAGCTAATTTTTGTATTTTTAGTAGAGATGGGGTTGCACCCTCTTGGCCAGGCTGGTCTTGAACTCTTGACCTCAGGTGATCCACCACCTTGGCCTCCCAAAGTGCTGGGATTATAGGCATGAGCCACCACCCCTGGCCTTCTTTTACTATTTTTTTTAACTCTTTAAAATGTGAAAATTATTCTTAGCTACCTGACCATGCTAAAACTGGCGGCAGGCAAGATTTGATTCACAGGCAGTAATTTCTGGAAACCTGTTTGAGAACAACATTCTCAGTGTTTCCTGAGACAAAATCCTTCCTGGAGATGGTAATTGATGTCTCTCAAAAATAAAGATACGGCCGGGCGCGGTGGCTCATGCCTGTAATCCCAGCACTTTGGGAGGACAAGGAAAGCAGATCACGAGGTCAAGAGATCGATACCAGCCTGGCCAACATGGTGAAACCATCTCTTCTAAGAATACAAAAATTAGCTGGGCGTGGTGGGGCACGCCTGTCGTCCCAGCTACTTGGGAGGCTGAGTCAGGAGAATCGCTTGAGCCCGGGAGGTGGAGGTTTCAGGGTTTCAGTGAGTCAAGATCGTACCACTGCACTCCACCCTGGTGACAGAGTGAGACTCTGTCTCAAAAAAAAAAAAAAAAAAAAAAAAAAACGGAAAGGAAAACTTAGCCCTGGGACACGGTCTTAAAAACAGTTGGTACTATTCATGGCTTATGGCGTAATCAACAAAGCAAGTTTTGCTATCTCTGATAAATCATCGTGTCGGCTCCTTGTAACACTTTCTAAGATATTCTAAAATACTCTAGCCTTTGACCCAGTAATTCCAGTTTTCTGAAAAATCTAACCATGAGGAAATCTGAAATGTGAACAAAGGTAAATGCACAAAAATGTGAACATAGTGTTTCTATAAATAATGAACACTCCAAAGAAACCAAGACTAAGTTTAGGATAGTGGTGTCAAAATACGTTTCATTCATCAGTAGAAGGAGTTACAATGTTCAAAAATTATGACTACAATAAATATTAAGAACTGGGGGAAATGTTTTCTCTCATACCATTAAGTAAGCAAAAGATGATCCAATTTTGATTACAAAGTTTAATCTTGGCCAGGCACAGTGGATCATGCCTGTAATCCCAGGACTTTGGGAGGCCAAGGTGTGTGGATCACCTAAGGCCAGAAGTTCAAGACCAGACTGGTCAACATGGCAAAACCTCGTCTTTGCTAAAAATACAAAAATTAGCCAGGGATGGTGGCAGGCACGTGTAATCCCAACTATTCGGGAGGCTGAGGCAGAAGAAATGCTTGAACCTGGGAGGCAGAGGTTGCAGTGAGCCCAGATTGTGCCACTGCACTCCAGCCTAGGTAACAGAGCAAAATCTTGTCTCAAAAAAAAAAAAAAAATGCAATCTCAAAACAAAGTTGTTTTTTTTTTTTTGTTTTTTAGAGATGGGGTCTCGCTATGTTGCCCAGGCTGGAGTGCAGTGGCTGTTCACAGGCGCGATCCCACTACTGATCAGCACGGGAGTTTTGACCTGCTCCGTTTCCAACTTGGGCCGGTTCACCCCTCCTTAGGCAACCTGGTGGTCCCCCGCTCCCAGGAGGTTACCATATTGATGCCAAACTTAGTTCAGACACCCGATCGGCATAGTGCACTACAGCCCAGAACTCCTGGGCTCAAGCGATCCTCCCACCTCAGCCTCCTGAGTAGCTGGGATTACAGGCACGCACCACCGTGCCCGGCAAAACAAAGTTTTAATGTATGAAAAGAACAGGGCTCAAATGTTAATACTTCAAAACTGGGAGATTATGAGAATTTCCTTTTTCCAGCGAGGGGTAGTTGTTAATTTGCCAAGAAACTTCTCTCTTTTCTGGAGCAACTGGAGAAACGAGAGAGCAGGAAAGCTCATTCGCTGTTGCTCCAGTCTGGCTCCACTCCTTAGCACTATGTCCCCACTAGCTGTGTGCAGGTGCACAGCCTGGTGTCCTTATCTGTAAGATGGGGATGACAAAAGGTTCCTATCCCAAACGGTAGTTGTAAGATTTATTTTTGTGTGAGTACTTATTTATTTTTTGAGATAGAGTTTCACTCTTGTCGCCCAAGCTGGAGTGCACTGGCACGATCTCGGCTCATCACAACCTCCACCTATCAGGTGGTGGTGCCTCAGTCTCCCGAGTAGCTGAAACTACAGGCGTGCACCACTACACCTGGCTAATTTTGTTTTTTGGTTTCGGTGGTTTTTTTTTTTGAGACAGAGTCTCACTCCGTCTCCAGGCGCCAGGCTGGAGTGCAGTGGTGCGATCGCAGCTCACTACAACCTCTGCCTCCTGGGTTCAAGCAATTCTTCTGCCTCAGCCTCCCAACTAGCTGGGATTACAGGCACGTGCCACCATGCCCAGCTAATTTAGTAGAGACAGGGTTTCACCATGTTGGCCAGCATGGTCTCGATCTCTTCACCTCATGATCCGCCCCCCTCGGCCTCCCAAAGTGCTGGGATTACAGACATGAGCCACTGCACCCAGCCAGTTGTGAGATTTAAATGAGACAATGCATGAAAAATGCATGGCCCATCGGATATGCTCTGTAACAATGAACTATTTCCCGGTCTGTGGAAATGTACAATGTGTTTGAGGAAATTCAGATGAGTTATTCTTTCTTTGTTGTCTTGACTTCCTTAAGAATTTTTCTCAAACCAAGAGAATTAACACCTTTAAAACAATGCCTTCCAACACTGATCTTTATGCAAGTCTCAATGAAGTTTTCACTGATTTGTTTTTCATGAGGGGTTTTTTCTTTCCATTTAAAGGACAGTCCTTCAGTCTTCAATTATGTTTTTCCAACTGTCTTGCTTTCTCTTTTGTGAAACGATGGTGAGAGTAAACGCCAGTTGGATTTTTTGAATACCCTTTCTTACCTGGCAAAATCAAAACTTGGTATCCTTACAATGACACCAGGTTTTTCGACACTACTGGTTAATGAATTCCAAAACTCTGGGAGCTCCAGCTGTCCACCAAAATTAAAGGCCTTCCTGCATGCTTACTATCATCTGCTTTTGTTGTTGATTTTGAGACAGGCTCTCAGTTTGTTGCCCAGGCTGGAGTGCAGTGGCGCCATCACAGCTCACTGCAGCCTCAACCTCCCAGGTTCCCGCAATCCTCCCGCCTCAGCTTCCCAAGTAGCTGCGACCACAGACACATGCCACCACATCTGGCTAATTTTTCATTTTTTATGGAGATGGGGTCTTGCTGTGTCACCCAGGCCAGTCTCGAACTCCTTGCTTCAAGCTGTCCTCCTGCCTTGGCCTGCCTGCCAAAGTGTTGGGATTACGTGCATGAGCCACCAAGCTTGGCTTCATCTGCTTTTGAAATAAGCATGTCATGTAATTGCTTGCCCTACCAAAAAAAAAAAAAAACAAAAGAAAACCAGAAATGTCTTTAGAGGCTAAGCAGTGCCCTTTCCTTTAGGTCACCATCTGTGTATCACAACATAAGGACTGGGGGGGAATAAACCTGGGATCTTATGGGGCAGCTCCAGACGCGTTTGTCCAGTAGACAGGAGAGCATGCTGGGAGCTCTTACTCTCCAGCTAAACAGGTCGGAATCCTCACTGTGATGGTAGGAGCTGATGGCTGGTCTGGTTTATATTTGTTTACCCAGAGTTCTACAGCTGCTGATTAATTTCCTAAAGTGGGCCTAGAAATCCAGTAGCTGGTTTCTTTTAGTTTCTCTTTGCAGCCTTTGTTTCCAAGTTGCCACCAATTGCTATTCTTAGCTAATACTTCCCTCGTGTGGACAGAAGCTGCATTACCAGTGCCTGGGAGAAAAACCTTTTCCTCTGATCGTTTGAAGTCGTCTTCTCTAATGGGCTCCCTTTAGTGAAACTAAAGGCTGTCCCTACCCAGGGTCTGGGTTCTGAGTGCTGTAGAGAGAGAAGGTAACCCAACTGAGTAGAGACTACTGCTCTAGGCTGTGAGTGTGAATCTTTGCTTCACTGCTGGGATGACACCCCCTCGGGCCTCATTTCCTAATAAATAAAATAGAACAGTAGGCTTCACACAGTAGGTATGAGATAGAAAAGTTAAGCCGGGCGCGGTGGCTCGCGCCTGTAATCCTAGCACTTTGGGAGGCTGAGGTGGGTGGATCACCTGAGGTCAGGAGTTCAAGACCAGCCTGGCCAACATGGTAAAACCCCATCTTAAAAAAAAAAAGAAAGAAAGAAAAAAGATATAGAAAAGTTAAAAGGAGGCCAGGCATGGTGGATCACACTTGTAATCCTCGCACTTTGGGCAGCCAAGGAGGGTGGATCACCTGAGGTCAGGAGTTCAAAACCAGCCTGACCAACGTGGAGAAACCCCATCTCTACTAAAAGTACAAAAAGTAGCCAGGCATGGAGGTCGTGGGCACCTGTAATCCCAGCTACTTGGGGGGCTGAGGCAAGAGAATCACTTGAACCCAGGAGGTGGAGGTTGCAGTGAGCCAAGATTGCACCACTGCACTCCAGCCTGGGCGACAGAGTGAGACGCCATCTCAAAAGAGAAAAAGAAAAGTTAAAAGGAAAATGTAGCATATTCTCCCAGGCATAAATAAAAGTTTGATAAACATTCACTTTAACTCAGTTCCTGCAGAAATTCTATTATATGCCCAGAATTTATATCACTTGTATAACAAAGTTGTTTGTTGTTGTTTGAGACGGAGTTTTGCTCTTGTTGCCCAGGCTGGAGTGCAATGGCGCAATCTCGGCTCACCACGACCTCTGCCTCTTGGGTTCAAGAGATTCTCCTGCCTCAGCCTCCCAAGTAACTGGGATTACAGGCATGTACCACCACGCCCAGATAATTTTGTATTTTTAGTAGAGATGGAGTTTCTCCATGTTAGTCAGGCTGGTCTCGAACTCCCAGCCTCAGGTGATCCACCTGCCTCAGCCTCCCAAAGTGCTGGAATTACAGGTGTGAGCCACTGCACCTGGCCTTACAACAAAGTTTCAAGTGTATTCAAATGTTACAGTTCATAAGATACAAAGTCATTGACTAGACCAATAAATATCTTGGTAGTCTTTGTTATTAAGGATTTCCTCAACCAATATCATTTGTTCATTTATTCAAAATATATTTATTCAGACCCAGCATGGTGGCTCACGCCTGGAAACCCCAACATTTTGGAAAGCCAAGGCAGGAGGATCACTTGAGCCTGAGCTCAAGTGAACCAGCCTAGGCAATATGGCAATACCCCATCTATATCAAAAAGTACAAAAATCAGCCAGGCATGGTGGTACATGCCTGAAGTCCCAGCTACTTGGGAGGTTGAGGTGGGAGGATCACTTGAGTCCAAGAGGGGGAGGCTGCAGTGAACCAAGGCTGCACCATTGCACTGCAGCCTGGGCGACAGAGTGAGATTCTGTCTCAGAAACAAAACAACAAAAAATCAAAAGTATAATTAGTTAGATTTATTCACTCAAGACTTGGCCAGGCATGGTGGCTCGTGCCTGTTATCCAGCACCGTGGCAGGCCAAGGAGGGAGAATTACTTGAGGCCAGGAGTTTGAGACCAGCCTGGGCAACATAGTGAGACTTTGTTCCTACAAAAAAAAAAAAAAATCAAAAATTAGCTGGGTAAGGTGGCATATGCCTATAATCCCAGCTACTCGAGGGGCTGAGAAAAGATCCTTTGAGCCTGGGAATTTGAGGTTTCAGTGAGCTATGACTGTGACACTACACTCCAGCCTGTGCGACAGAGCACAATCGTCTAAAAAAAAAAAAAAAAAAAGCTGGGTGCAGTGGCTTACACGTGGAATCCCAGCACTTTGGGAGGCCAAGGCGGGCAGATCACAGTCAGGAGTTCGAGACCAGCCTGGCCGATATAGTGAAACCCCGTCTCTACTAAAAGTACAAAAATTAGCTGGGCATTGTGGTGCATGCCTGTAGTCCCAGCTACTCAGGAGCCTGAGGCAGAAGAATCAAGAATCACTTAAACCCGGGAGGCAGAGGTTTCAGTGAGCCGAGATCATGCCACGGCACTCCAGCTTAGGCGACAGAGCAAGACTCCATCTCAAAAAAAAAAAAAAAAAAAAAGTGAGCACTATTATTTAGACTAAAAGTCTAAAAGAGTATAACACTAATATGGAGTCTTAATATTGCAAAGTAAAAGAAAAAAGGAAGCCGGGTGACCCATGTGAGCAAGCAGTTCCACTCCTGGTTATATACTCGAAGAACTTAAAAAAGACATACAGACAAAAACTTGTCCAGCAACGTTCAGAGCAGCATTACTCCAGCCTGGGTGACAAAGCAATACTGTCTCAAAAAAATAAAAATAAAAATAAAAGAGGTGGCCGGGCGCGGTGGCTCAAGCCTGTAATCCCAGCACTTTGGGAGGCCGAGGCGGGTGGATCACGAGGTCAAGAGATCGAGACCATCCTGGTCAACATGGTGAAACCCCGTCTCTACTAAAAAAAAAAA
>NW_022440723.1:0-6558 GCF_009761245.1 Sapajus apella
CTTGAGCTCTTGATCTCAACTGATCTTACCACCTTGGCCTCCCAAAGATCTAGATTACAGGTGTGAGCCATTGTGTCTGGACCATAATTTTGGTTATTGTGTGGAAATTTTAACTTCCAGTCCATGATTCTTCATGATACTTCAGTTTAGGTTTACATGAGCATTTTTTTAGGTAGAGGGTACAAAGATTTTTACCAAATTTTCGTACAAAGAAAAAAAGTTATAGGAACAAAAAGAAGGATCAAAGGAAACATTTACTATACTAGACTAACAGTAAAATAGTAGTGGCCAAGTTTTTTAAGATACAGATTGCTTTGGCAAAGCAAGATGCCTATCCTTTTTGCTTACGAAACAGCAACTTTGTCAGAATATTAAAAAATGATAGTACTTGTTAATGAGGACCCCAAAATGATAAAAATTCATATCCAAAACAAGGGACCAGTGTTCTACAAGTGACTACTCCTCATAAACCATCTGAATACTCTCCTTGTACACTAAAACATTAGACATGGCTACATAAAATGAACTGAACAATGATAAAAAAAAGTTAGACATGGAGAGATTCCATTATGTAGGATCAACAAGGTATTCTTTTTTTTTTTTTTTTTTTTTGAGACGGAGTTTCACTCTTGTTACCCAGGCTGGAGTGCAATGGCGCAATCTCGGCTCACCGCAACCTCCGCCTCCTGGGTTCAGGCAATTCTCCTGCCTCAGCCTCCTGAGTAGCTGGGATTACAGGCATGTGCCACCATGCCCAGCTGATTTTTTGTATTTTTAGTAGAGACGGGGTTTCACCATGTTGACCAGGATGGTCTCGATCTCTTGACCTCGTGATCCACCCGCCTCGGCCTCCCAAAGTGCTGGGATTACAGGCGTGAGCCACCGCGCCCGGCCAACAAGGTATTCTTTCTATACGCAACCCCTTGGGATGTGGAAAAGCTTTGTTATTCAGTACCTATGGCTTTCACGGTGGTTTTCTAGGTTCTGTTTTATTTCTTCCTTTAATGACTAGTTAGATAACTGCAATTATCAAGAATACAGAGGATAAAAAAAATAAGGGTAAACCACATGCTATCATAAAAACAGAGATTCACTAAAAACTTTCACTACAAATGATCTATAAAATTATGGGTAAAATCCAATAATGAATATCTAAAGTTATTTTATTTTACTGAATCTATTACATAACCAGATCACACTCTTCACACTCTAGACTGTTAAATATAAAACAAAGCTAAAACGGTAGCAAATATTAGAAAGAAGTGGTTTGGACACAGAAGGAGAAAACAGGAACATGATATGCAGTTACCTTCTAACTTAGCTTTCCTTTCTTTCTCTGTCCAATTCCTGGGCCATTTGGAGGGAGGGGCTGGTTTGGGAATTACAGTTTATAAGCAAAGATGCTTACATATCTAGAGAGCCAAAAAAAATCAAAAATACCATTTCCCTCCCTTTTTTTATTCTCTGATACCAAAACACACAATCTATTATTTCTTTAGCTTATTGTATAATTTATTTTAGATAAATTTATTTTAATCCAACACCTATTTATTCAACAACACACTGGTACTATGGGTCAATGAAATAACTATTCTAAAAACTGATGTAGTGAAAATTTTACCTATTTACCATGAAATAATGAACTAGTTATATGTTATAGGTACTACTTTTCCTAATGAAGAATAGGTACCTTTATGCCTAATTATTTCCCCAGTGTGCTCTAAGCATAACACCAGTATATAAGAGCCAGCCTGAAAAAGTAAAACAGATTAAATTGCCTTCAGATGATAAAGAACTTTCCTATCTCAGGCAATATTATCTCTAGACAGCTACTCTTTTGAAATTACTATTTCTTATCTCATTGATATATAGCTTATGTAAGGTACATAAATTTTAAGTATATAGGTCAATGGATTTTTTACATATGCAAACATCCAGTAATCACTATCCAGATCAAAGATGCAGAACACTTCCTTGTGCCCCTTTCCAGTGAATACTTCCTTCCCTTCACAACGGGTATCACTATTTTGATCCCTTCACAACAGGTATCACTATTTTGACAGTTCAGTTCAGTTTTGCCTATTCTTGACCCTCATTTAAAAATATGAATTAATGCCGGGCACAGTGGCTAGTAATCTCAGCACTTTGGGAGGCCAAGCCAAGTGGATCATGAGGTAAGATGAAAGGAATCACTTTTTATGTGGTTACCTCTTCATAAAAGGGGTAGAGAATTAAAAACAGTGGGTAAACTTGAAAGCTATTTGTATAATTTTAACATGGACTTTCACATGAATGAGGCCAATGTAAAATTTATAATACCACTCTAAATAACAAAATTTAAACTGTGGAGACCTGACTGAGGAGAAATTGGCACTTTCATGTAGGTTTAAGTCCAATGTGAGATTTTCAACACTCAAATAATGAAATTTAAAAATGGAGATCTTGTAATCCCAGCACTTTGGGAGGCCGAGGCGGGTGGATCACGAGGTCAAGAGATCGAGACCAACCTGGTCAACATGGTGAAACCCCGTCTCTACTAAAAATACAAAAAAATTAACTGGACATGGTGGTGCGTGCCTGTAATCCCAGCTACTCAGGAGGCTGAGGCAGGACAATTGCCTGAACCCAGGAGGCGGAGGTTGCGGTGAGCCAAGATCACACCATTGCACTCCAGCCTGGGTAACATGAGTGAAACTCCGTCTCAAAAAAAAAAAAAAAAAAAAAAATGGAGATCCCACTCACAAAAAACTGGCAACTGGGAGTGCAAAGCACCAAGCAGATTTTAGCTGTTATTTTAATAATTTTATTTATTTATTTATTTTTATAAAGACAGGGTTTCACCATGTTGGTCAGGCTGGTCTTGAACTCCCAACCTCAGGTGATCCGCCCACCTTTGGCCTCCAAAGTGCTTGGATTATAGGCGTAAGCCACCACACGCCCGGCAATTTTAATAAATTAATTACTACTATTTTTTAAATAGAGACAGAGTTTCATCACGTTGCCCAACCTGGTCTAGAACTCCTGGGCTCAAACAATTCTCCCGCGTCAGCCTCCCATAGGGTTGGGATTACTGGCATGAGCCACTGTGGTGGGCCCAGATTTTAGTTTTATATCACTTATAAGTTTGCTGCATACTAGATTTACATTTACCCTGCTTATGAGAATAATAATACCAACAAAAAAAGTTAAATTAGCGCCAGGCACAGTGGCTCACGCCTGTAACAGCACTTTGGGAAGCTGAGGTGGGTGGATCACTTGAGGCCAGTGGTTCAAGACCAGCCTCGGCAACATGGCGAAACCCCTATCTCTACTAAAATACAATAATAATAATAATAATTAGCTGGGCCTGCTCTCAAACGCCTGTAGTCCCAGCTACTTTGGGAGGTCGAGGCAGGAGAATCACTTAAGCCTGGGAGGCAAAGGCTGTAGTAAACCAAGACTGTGCCACTGCACTCCAGCCTGGGCTACAGGGAGACTCTGTCTCAAAAAAAAAAAAAAAAAAAAAATTTAAACTAGCAACTGCTCCTTATCAACCCAATTTTCATCCATGAAAACATTAGGATTATAGGATAAGCCCATGAGACAGCCATGACAATTCTTGGTACAAAAAAACTGATGCAAATGGTCCACACCAGTTTTGAAAATAAATATAAAAATCCTCAAAAAATAGCAGATGGTTCAAAACTTCATTTTCTCAAAGACAGAAATTTTTGTCTGTTCCACCTTTCTCTTTTGCCTCCCCTAAACAAGTGATACATATCTATATTATGACAATATTTCTTTCCTTTTTTTTTTGAGACGAGTCTCACTCAGCTGCCCAGGCTGGAGTACAATGGCGCGATCTTGGCTCACTGCAACCACCATCTCCTGGGTTTAAACAATTCTCCCGTCTCAGCCTCCCAAGTAGCTGGGATTATAGGCACCCGCCATCACACCCAGCTAATTTTTGTATTTTAGCAGAGACGGGTTTCACCATGTTGGCCAGGCTGGTCTTGAACTCCTGACCTCATGTGACCCACCTGCCTCGGCCTCCCAAAGTGCTAGGATTAAGGCGTGAGCCACCGGGCCAGGCTCTATGACAGTATTTCACCAAAATTTTTTCACTAATAGTTCAGAGCTTCATCATAACCTTTAATTCTATTTTAAAACATCATAAGAGACTATTATTACAGCTGTTCGACAGCTGGGGAAACTGTGACATACAAAGATGAAGTATTCTGCCCAAAGTTAAGTCACTGGCAAACTGAAACACATGTCGTACTCAACTCTTTTTATGTTCTCTAGCAGCTATTTCCCTTCCTCCTGGTATTAGCAAAACAAGCTGACCTGTGTACGTAAAGGTAACCACAAAATTTTCATCAAAGTGGAAATTTAGGCGGGCGCGGTGGCGCAGACCTGTAATCCCATCACTTTTGGGAGGCCGAGGGGGGTGGGATCACCTGGGGTCAGGAGTTTAAGACCAGTCTGCAAATATGGTGAAACCACATCTCTAAATATACTAAAATATACTAAATAAACTCTAAATATACTAAATAAACTAAATATGCAAAAATTAGCCGGCGTGGTGACGCATGCCTGTAATCCCAGCTACTAGGCAGGCTGAGGCAGGAGAATCACTTGAACCCGGGAGGCGGAAGTTGCAGTGAGCCGAGATCGCGCCACTGCACACCACCCTGGCAACAGAGCGAGACTCTCGTCTCAAAAAAAAAAAGTAGGAAATTTAAATAAAATAAAATTTAAAAGACCCCTTTAACAGACTTCGTTTCAAGAATGAACACATGTTGTCCACGGTTAACCCTCTGCTAGGTAAGCTCTTCCCCTTACCCCAATTTCTTCAGCTGAAAAATTTTCTTCCTACTGGGACCACTCAAGATTGTTGTAGTTATTTCCTCCCCAAAGAAAGGAGACAATTCCACTGTCTTCTAATCCAGAATAACTTTCCTCTTTAAGCAAGTTATTTCTTTCCAGTATCCTGCTTTTCTGATGACAGCAACTTCCAAGAACTTCCCCAGATAGTCCCCACAGGCTCTAGAAGCAGCTGCCACTTTTCTCTAAAAACCAATTGCGGCCCTTGGTTCCCAGCCCACGTCTCTGGAGTCCGTGCTCTCCTCTCCACCACCCTACCCCACCGCCGCCTCAGGCCCTCTCCCCACGCGGCGTCGGCAGCTCTTGCTCACCTCGGCCCCTGACAGAAAGGGGTGCGAAGGCCCTGTGATCGTCAGGTAATTGTCATTTCCTCCGGGAAACTGGAAACCAAAAGAAAGCCGCGGGGATAAGTTAGAGGGAGCAGGGAGTTAGCCGGGAGCGACGGCTTCTGACCCCGACATTCTGACAACACTCCCCAAACCCCGCTCTCTCTCCTCTCCCTTCAGTCGCCTCTCCGCCCGGCTTCCCGTCTCTGCTTCAACCCGGTCGGCCGCGTTCTCTCGCTAGGCTTCTAAGCGATCAGGTTCCTACCTCCATCTTCACACATCGGCTACCACCGACTCAGACCCTCATCGCTCCCACCGCCCCACTGGACACGGAACTGCCGTCACTTCCGCAAGTACGTGCGTTACTCTCTGCTGATTGGAAGGAGCACAGTGCGGCTGCAGCGAGTCAGGCGCTGGGCTGTCGCCCCCTGGAGCTTGGTGGGATAATGGCACGTAGAAGTGCTAGAGGCGTCCCTGGAGGTAGCTTTGGGTACTCCTGACCTAAGGAGGATTTCTGGGGAGAGCAATAGAGACGTGATCTGGGCTAGAGGAGCCGGAGAGTGGGGGAGGGGGGAAAAAAAAAGGAGATCGGTAGATTGAGTGGCTAGAGAGGTCGGAGGTAAGTGGCTGTAGATTTCGGGCGGACCCGGAACCCAGAGGAATCGAGACCATGACTTATGCTTATCTCTTCAAGTACATCATCATCGGAGACACAGGTAACCCGCAGGTGGTCCGCCTTCAAGGCTGGGGCGGGAATCTGAAGCTCTCTAATTGGGTGGCGGGGGCGGGGCTCACTTAGTGGGCTGGGCAATTCGAGACAGGCGGGCGATTCGGGACGGCCAGGGGCGGGGCTCGGGGAGCCCCCTTCCCTGGTCTGGGAAGTCCAGATCCTGGAAGGTGTTGCAGGGTTGCGTGACACACGGAGCGTGCTTCTTTCACTTTCAGGTGTGGGGAAGTCATGTCTCCTCCTGCAGTTTACAGATAAGCGGTTCCAGCCTGTTCACGACCTCACAATAGGTAAGTGCATCCAGTTGTTCCAGAACAGATGATAAAACCTAAATTGCTAAAGTGGAAAGTTAGCAGCCTTCAGTGTTCGAAAACGTTACCCCTCACTACTTTAAACTAGTCCAAAGTTATGTTAATGAAGTGACTAATCAAACGTTGATACGTGGAGAGTAGTGTAAGGGAGAGGATATAGTTGAAAGGTAACTTTTTAAAGTGTGAGGAATAGACCCGTTATCATATAATTTTTTTCAAATACAATTTGTATGTTTATGGAAAGTCCCACGAAAGAGTAACTGCTATTCATAAATTTATCTAGGCCGGGCGCGGTGGCTCAAGCCTGTAATCCCAGCACTTTGGGAGG
>NW_022440724.1:0-344 GCF_009761245.1 Sapajus apella
GTTGCCCAAGTTGGAGTGCCGTGGCGCCATCTCGGCTCACTGCAACCTCCACCTCCCAGGTTGAGGCAATTCTCCTGCCTCACCATCCTGAGTAGCTGGAACTACAGGGGTGCGCCACTACACCTGGCTAAGTTTTTTATTTTTAGTAGTGGTGGGGTTTCGCCATGTTAGTCAGGATTGTCTTAATCTCCTGACCTCATTATCGCCCACCTCTGCCTCCCAAAGTGCTGGGATTACAGGCGTGAGCCACAGCACCTGGCCTGGGATTTCATTTATTTGAATCTTCTGTCTGCCTTCATTGGTGTAGCTAAGGATTTTTCACTTTTGTTTATTTTTGCAAAAAA
>NW_022440724.1:444-6557 GCF_009761245.1 Sapajus apella
GTGTAGCTAAGGATTTTTCACTTTTGTTTATTTTTGCAAAAAAAAAAAAAAAAAAAAAAACCAAAAAAAAACCACTTCTTTATTTGATTGATATTTGTCCTATAGTTTTTCTATTCTCATTTGATATATTTCTGCGCTGATTCTTACTGTTTCCTTCCTTCTGCCACGTTTGGGCTTAGTTTGTTCTTTTTCTAGTTCCTTTTGGTGTAATGTTGAGGTGTTTATTTGTGATCTTTGTTCTTTTAGATGTACAGGTTTTTTGCTATAAACTTTGCTTTTACAGCTGCTTCGGCTGTGTCCCATAAGTTTTGGTGTGCTTTGTTTCCATTTTTATCTCTATATATTTATACATTTTTCTTGTAATTTCTTATTTTTTTTTGGCACATTGGCTGTTCAGATGCATGGTTTTTGATTTCTTATATTTGAGAATATTCCAGGTCTTTTTTTCCTGTTATTAATTTCTACTTTTATACCATTATAATCAGAAAAGATTTGGATATATTTTTAATCTTAAATTTGTTAATCTTGTTTTGTGATCTAACATACGATCTATCCTGGAGAATGTTTCATGTGGGCTTGAGGAGAATATGTATCCTGTGAATGTTCCACATATATCTCTTAGGTCCATTTGATTGAAAGTATAGGTGAACAAAAAAGTATAGGTGAAGTCCAACATTTTCTTATTAATTTTCTCCTGGATCGGCTTCCTATTGCTGAAAGTGTGATATTGAAATCTCCTTCAATTATTGTATTGCTGTCTATTTCTCCCTTCATATCTGTTAATATTTGCTTTATACATTTAGGTGCTCTGATGTTGGGTGGTGCTCATGTATTTATAATTGTTATGTTTTCTTTTTTTACAGTTTTGAATATAAAGACTATTTTATCTGATCAATAGCTACTCCTGCTCTATTTTGATTTCCATTTGTATGGGAATTGTTATATTTTCTCTTTTTACACTTTTGAATATAAAGCCTATTTTATCTGGTAAACAGCTACTCCCTCTCTATTTTGATTTCCATTTGTATGGGATATCTATTTTCATCATTTCATTTTCAGTCTCTGTGTTTCTTTACAAGTGAAATGAGTCTCCTTTAGGCAGCATGTAGTTGGGTCTGTTTTAAATTTATGTAGCTGCTCTGTATATTTTATTAATTTTAGACCATCTACATTTAAATTAATTATTGATCGGTAAAGATTTACTATAGATATTTTATTTATAGTTGTCTGGATATTTTATAGATTATTCCTTTCTTTCCTTCTTGCAGTCTTTCTTTGTAATTATGTAATTTTCTGTAGTAGTGCGCTTTGATTATTTTTTTCCTCTATTTTGTATCTACTATAGATGTTGGCCTTGGGGTTACCATGAGGCTTATGTGAAACATCTCATAGTTATAGCTAACTTAACTTGGCTTACATAGAAGAGGTGGAAATTTCCAAATGAAGCTTACAACTGGGAGTTCAGGTGTTTATGATTTAGGAATCTTCAAAATTTATGAGATCTCTAGAGCTGTAGCTGCCACTGTAATGAGCTGCAAGGATTCATTTCCTGCCAAAGGGTAGCTAAATCACCTCTCTTACTGAACCCAACAGTGACTCAGACATTCAATCATTTCTCTGGTCATTCATTTACAAAACATTCATTAAACTACTCGGTGTGAGACACTGCTCCATGGCTTAGTGATGCCAGTGTAAACAAAGCACATTTGCTCCATTGTAGCAGTTGTATGGTGGCATAAAAGCTAAACATGATATTGGAAGCTTTTCAGAATTGAAACTGTGCGACCTTGGGCAAATCCAAACCTCTCTGATATTAGTATCTTCAACTATAAATTGGGATGATATCTGTCCCAAATAAATTGTCTTTAGATGATTGGATATGCTAATGTATGCTAATGCATGTGGGAGTACTTTTTAATGAGCATTTTTTTTTAAAATTTGCTTTTCTTTTTTAAACATAGACAACTGGTTAAATAGCATTTCTTTTCAAGTGTCCAACTTGGTAAAGAAACATGATGACCAGAATATCAAAGGGTTGAGCATGTCTTATGTGTTTTAAAACTAGATTCATCACTAGAACTGTTGCCAAAAGAAAGCACATTGACAGTAATGGATTTAAGATCTGTCAAAACACAAGTGATAGAAATTCATCTTCACATTTTTAATACTCTTATTAGGAACTTTTATTTTTCCCAAATGATACATGGTTTTACATCTTTATAGCTGTTCCAACTTTTAAAATTATCCAGCGTGTTCCTGAATTTAACAGGTTTTAATTTCTAAGTTACTCTCTACCTTTCCATGCATTGCAACCTGGAAGCATATATGAAATCCATGAATACACAGTAATATTTTCAGCCATTTATTTGTTTACTGACTAACTTGTTCTCTCATTGGTAACATATTAAAGTAATATATTTAAAAAGACTTGTACAGCTTGATAAATGAATGAGTATGAATATGTCTGACCCCAGGGATATTCTTACAAATGTCCAGTAGGCTAGGAAGAAATACACTGAAAGAAAAGTATGCTGGTATAACGTATCTGGTTATGATTTATTACAATCTTCTTGTCTGGATTAATTATTGTGTGAAAAAATTTTAAAATGTCACATAAGTAATGTGTCATGATGAACCTGTATAATTAAAATGTGGCTTACCAGTTCCTTTTCTCAGATTATAAATTATTGATGTTGTGATTGTATTAGTGCAGCTTTGTTAATTCCTCTCATGATTAATGTCTGCCCAGAGGAATAGATTTCTTATAATATTAATGAACCAAAAGATGGATGGTGAGAGTTCATTGCCATGGTTGATCTGATTTGTAAAAGGCTAATACAGTTATATGAATTGAATGTTATGTTTATTTCTCTATTCTGTATCATCATCTAGTATCTAAACAGATTGGAAGTCCCTTTTGGGGTCAGTGCTCACATAGAATAGCAAAGCTGAAAATCAGTCGTGCACTGAGATTAAAATGGAGTGGTTAGGAACATGAAAGTGGGGGGAAATATGTAAACAGAAAGACTATGAAAGAGTGGAAACAGAGTTAGTCACATGAAAGTAGTTCTGGAGGAAGGGCTCAGGAAGATACGGCGTTTGCATAGGTCAGGTCCCGCCGCTTCCCAGGGTTAGTCGATCTCATAGTTATCATATCCATGCCTAACTGACTGGGTTATATTGTATGTGTGTTTTTAATTCATAAGAATTAAAGCATAAATGGCCAACATGTCTATGATTATTCTCAGCATCACTAATAATCAGAGTTGTCATCTTCCCCAGTTAGGAGAGCTATTATTAAAACTACCATAAATGCTTGCAAGGATGCTGAGAAAAGGGAACTCTTACATACTGTTGATGGGAGTGTAATTTAGTACAGCTATGAAGGTAAACGGTATAGAAAGTTCTTAAACAACTAAAAATGGAACCACCATATGATCCAGAAATCCCACTCCTGGGTATTTCTCCAAAGAAAAGGGAATCAGTATATCAAAGGGAGACCTGCAACCCCATGTTTATTGCAGCACTGTCCACAATAGCTAGAATATCGAGTCAACCTGCGTGTCCATCAACAGATGAATGGTAAAGAAAATGTGGTATATATACACAAGGCAATTCCATTCAGCCATAAGAGAGAATAAAAATATTTTCATTTGCAGCAACATGGATGAAACTGGAGGCCATTAAAGTAAGAGAAATAAGGCAGACCCTGACACGTAACACATGTTCTCACTCACATGTTGGAGCCAAAAAATGCTGACCTCATTAAGGTAGAGTGTAGAATGATGGCTGCTAGAGACTGGGATGGGTTTATGTGTGTTGGAGGGGATAGAGGTTAGTCAATGGTTGCAAACATTAGTTAGAAGAAATAAATACCTGTGTTCGATAGCACAGTAGGGTGACTATAATTAACAATATGTATTTCAAAATAGCTAGAAGATTTGAAATGTTCCCAACACAAATAAATGATAAATATTTGAGGTGATGAATATCCTAAATACCTGATCAATAACCTGATTTGATCATTATACATTCCATGAATGTATCAAGGTATCACATGTATGCCGTAAAAATATACAAATATTATTGGTAAATAAATTACAATGAATTATGTATAATAACCAACAAAAATAAAAGATCAAGGAAAAGTAATCCTTTAAATCATGCAGGGGAATCTTCCAGTGAGTTCCTTCAATGAACAGGAACGGCCTTTCCCTCATGCCTTTTAAAGTGTCAGCATCTTGCTAAGCTAAGTGGAACTTTTGTATTTAAACACAGCACTGATTTGAATAATGTATTACCTTAAATGAAAACAAAACATTTCATAGTGATTGATTCAAATGCTTGAAAAAGAAAACAGCAATGAGGCATTTTTGAGTTACATTTTCTTTTTTCTTATCCGATAAGATTTGCAAGAGTGTTATCAGCGATCTATACTTTTTTTCTTCACCTAATAGACTAATGTTAGAACCTAACCCAGGAGTAAGCTGTGACTCCATTGCATTCTCCATTAAGAAGAAATAAAATTTACCCAGGCCAAGGAGTCCAAGGCAGATACTGGACACTGCTAGATACTTCAGGGCTAGGCAGCAGCTGCCTCGAGTCAGCAGATAGCTAATAAAGAGGCAGGCACATCCAGGATGGTAGACAGGTTTCAGAGACAAATAACAGTGCGTAGGAACGTACAGCTACTGGGATTTCAGGCTTAAAAACAGATTTCAGAGATGAAGAGATGAGGAAATAAAAGGAGAAGAAAACAAGAAAGAAAACCTAGTAAATGGTATTACAATCTGATCAGAGTGTAGAAGTCACTTGATTTCTGATATATTAGATCAGTCTCAGATTACATGCCAATTAAGTACCATCAACATTTTAGCCATTTCGTTGCTTCAGATACCCAAATATTTTATTCCATAATCAAATTTTCTTTTTTTCTGTTTGTCTTAACATTGTTTGACCATGTTAAACATGTATTTATATTGGAGAAATTAAAGATGTCTTATATATTTAAAAATAATTTTGTATAGTACAGCTCTTGTTAGGGCATAAACACATTTGATTGAAGAATTTTCTTTGCTCTTAGATGACACTAAGAGAAAAAATACTGCAAAACTATAAAAAAATCATGGCCAAGTAAAATAGCAATATAAGCTTTTTGCTGTTACTATGCCAAGGATACTTAAAATTTGTTGTAGATTGACTACCGCAGAAAACAGACAGATGGAAATGAGTGTGAAGGATGTTTCTTAGGGAGAGGACTTGGGCTCAGCACTTGGGGTGTGGGGAAAGGAAAGAATTAGGGTTGGGCATAGGCAGAATTGGGGCTGTGAAGCATCACAACAGCGACGCAGCAGACTCCAAAGGGAGCCCTGAAGCTTGGGTAGCCTCGCAGAGTTGTTCCTCTTTGGGGAGAGGAGCTGGTGGTTTATACCCAATATTTGGGTAGGGATTCACTGGAGAAGAGGTAATCTCTTTCAGCGAGGTCATACCCAGCTCGGGGTATATGTCCTTGTGTCTTGAAGGGAATAGGGCAGAGAGATCTGGGCACTGCAGTATTCATGACAATTCCTCCATATTTCTGTGGCCGTTTGTCTCATATAATTTCTCAGGGTGGCTCCTTTAGGACTCTGGTGGGACTTTCTCTTTGGAGAAACCTGTAAGGTTATAAGGGAAAAAGGTTAGTAGGACAAATTGCAGCCCCCACTGCTACTGGGGAGGCAGAGCTCTAGGCTAAACTCTCTGATTCATTCTAGAGCCCTTCACCTTAGTCCTTATGATGGTAGAAGGATGCTAACTTTATGGGTAGCTCACAACTTCCTTCCTGTGGGGACCAAGTTCATGTTTACTTTTCTTAGGCTATGGCAATGGCAATTATGGGTTTATGATTAAAATTAGATAACGGAATACTAATGTGTGCCAACCACCTTGGTGTGAAGCTGATAGCTCACTTCTCCAATGTGGAATAGCAGCTTTCCTCCTGATGACTAGGCCATGTACCTTTTCCAGGATGGCAATTATCCCTACTCTGTTTGTTGTTGTTGTTGTTGGCCCTGGACACAGGGTGCACAAAATGTTGAAGGGGCAGCTGTATTTTCTATCTGCTGGTGGAAGAA
>NW_022440725.1:0-5509 GCF_009761245.1 Sapajus apella
GCCACTGTACTCCAACCTTGGCAACAGAGTGAGACTCTCTCTTGAAAAGAAAGAAAGAAAGTAAGAAAATGTTAGTTGCTTCTTTCTTTTCTTCTTCTCCTCCTCCCTCCCACCCCCATTCCTTCTTCCTCAGTCTCTCTCACACGCCTCCTTCATTTCTGACTCAGACCCTCCCTACCCAGTCCCTCCTCTCCCCATCTCTGGCATTCCCCACCCCAAGCCTCCTCCTCCTAGATCACCCAGTGCCACTGTGGTTAGAATCACCTCTTTGGGGCTCTAATAAGCAAACTCTAAAAAAATCACCCTTTGGGGGAAAAAGTCCAGGACTACGACTGTTCCAAAGTGTCCAAATTTATTACCTGGAGATGCCTTTAATCAGTTGCCTAAAATCCCTATTAGTGATAGTAGATCACCTCACTCACTGGGTAGAAGCTATTTCCTTTTCAAATGCGACTGCTAATAATGTGGTGAAGGCACTTATTGAAAATACTGTACCAAGGTTTGCACTAATAAAAAATATTGGTTCAGATAATGGAATCCATATCACTGCACATATCATTAAAAAACTATCCCAAGTACTAGACATGACATGTGAATACCATACTCCCTGGCACCCACCCTCATCGGGAAGAGTAAACAGAATGAATCAAACCCTACAAAGTCACTTTATCAAATTAGTCTTAGAGGCTTGGTTGCCGTGGACTAAATGCCTTCCTATTGCTGTGTTGAGAATTAGAACTGCCCCTTGGAAAGATGCTGATTTATCCCCTTAGGAAACTCTACATGGATTGCCTTATTTACATTCCACTGCTGACATTCCCACATTTGAAACAAAAGACCAGTTCCTCAAAAACGATATACTTGCTCTATCTTCCACTTTCTTTTAAAACTAAAGGCCTCCTAGCATAGGCGCCACCCCTGGAGCTCCCAGCACATCAGCATCAGCCGGAGATCACATTCTCATCAAAGGCTGGAAAGAGGAAAGCTCAAACCAACTTGGGAAGGACCCTACTTAGTGCTCCTAACCACTGAGCTGCAGTCCAAACAGCAAAAAAAGGATAGACTCATCATACCCGGGCCAAGAAGACATTACTACCTACAGAGTCATGGACCATCATTCCAGGGGAAAGTCCTACCAGATTAAAGCTAAAACAAAACAAAACAAAACAAAAAAAACACCTAACCCTCCCATACCTACTATATTATTTTATAGCCTTTCTTCACTGTGGCTAGCCAGCTTGTCATTCATGTAACGTAACTAGTTCAAGCCTACCTCAAATTATCGCTTTTGATGCTTGTCTTGTTATGCCCCGTGGAGATCTCCAAAACCAAAGAAAGCTAGCCCCTTCCGAAAAGTACCTCTGCCCCTCTAAGATAAACAAGACTGCCTGTAATAGTGACACTTGTACCAGCAAAGCACAAAGCAGTCAGTGGAAATTCTGTTATGGTTGGGGAGATGTAATCTGGACCACCAAGTAACAAGGCTGGACCTCCCCAGGAGGAAGCTGCATTGTCCCAAAACCTTACATCCACTTTACAGAGGAATAACTCCCTCCTATTGCCAACTTCAACAATGGTAATCCTTTGCAAATCTCTATCATTGTCCCCACCCCTACTGACAGTAACCCCACTCCAGGTGGCTTCTACAGCTTAGGAGCTGATGTGGGAGGGGTAGACCCAATAGGATCTTTTGAGATGCACTTCATTGTTCCTCCACCCGCTTCCCTCCCTTCTCCTTCAGTATCTTCTTTCAATCAAACTGTTACTCTCTCCAATTACAAAGCCATAGTAGACATTGCAGAAGTTAAAGTTTAAAACAAACTTTAGTAGTTTAGACAAGATACCAAGATGCAAATGCCTGGTTGGAATGGATTAAATATTCTGTTCCCACGATAACCAAAAGTGACGGTTACGCTTGTGTGGCAGGCAGGCCAGAGGCTCAAATAGTCCCTTTCCCACTTGGATGGTCTTCTGACCGACTGGGCATGAGCTGCATGGTAAGTCTCTTTCAAAACCCCACAGCCTGAAGCAGTAAGGTGTGCAAGACTCTCACTGCTATTCCCTGAAGTTAAAGGCTCTTTGGGTCAGCCCCTGAGAGTCATCCAGCTGCCAGCCTTGGATGTTAATTTTATCTGTGTCTCTCATGACAGGGGGAGAGGTTAACGTCTCGGAGATCTAAAAAGGTGTAGTGAAACCAAGCCTTTCAGGAGCTTACCAGTCAAGCTGCTGTTGTTCACACCCGAGCAGAGGTATGGTGATATTGCGGAAAGCTACTATTGAGTTATCTGCTAAGTAACTGGAGCGGCACTTTCGCTCTAGTCCAATTGGCCATCCCTATCACCCTGGCATTCCGCTAACACAGCAGGCAAGAATGTCAAAACTGGGTGAACAGAAGCGCTCCACCCGGATCTTTTGACCCTCACATTTATATAGATGCTATTGGAATCCCACTAGGAGTACCGGATAAATTTAAGACTCGAAATCAAATAGCTACAGGATTCAAATCTGCACGATTCTGGTGGTCAACTGTAAGTAAAAATGTAGATTGGATAAACTATAAACAGCCATTTGTCAATTACACTAGAGATGCTATGAAGGGGATAGCTGAACAATTAGGCCCCACCAGCCAAATAACCTGGAAAAATAGAATAGCCCTTGACATGATGTTAGCAGAAAAAGCTGCAGTCTGTGTCATGATTGGAATCCAATGCTGTACATTTGTCCCTAACAACACAGTCCCTGATGCAACAATTACCAAAGATTTACAAACCTCACCTTCTTATCAAATGAACTAGCCAAAAATTCCAGAATAAATGATCCCTTCACAAGTTTTATGGAAAGGTGATTCAGTAAATGGAAAGGGCTCATGTCCTCAATGTTAACTTTCTCACAATTGTCATAGGTGTACTTATTCTCATAGGATGCTGTATCATACCCTGTGCCCAAGGATTAATACAAAGATTTATGGAAACAGCTCTCACCAAAAACTCCCTCAATTACCCTTCTCCCTATTAATGAGCATTTTCTTTTAGAAGACCAAACAGAACAACAAAGTCAAGACATGTTAAAAAGGTTTAAAGAAGAGGAATTATAAAAATTAAAAGGGTTTAATCGACATATACAAAAAGAAGTTCGTCTTCAAAAGTTTGGCTTGCTTAGTTTCTTTATTCTTTGTTCTCTACTTTCAAGGCCAAACTTCCTTCTTCTTTGTGCCTCCCTTCCCCTGGTTCCAGTAAGCAACTTTCACTATGGCCCAAATCTGCAACCCACATCTGTTGCCGTTCTGTAAACTACCACTCCCGCGGTAAGGACTCTTCCTGTCTAAAACTACCCTTCCTACCATTGTAGCCCACGCCCCTGCACTCTTCAAATTAGCCAATCGGGTTTAGTTTAGATTGCGCAGTCCAACTCCAGCCAATGGAGACAGGACACAGTAACAGGGACAAACTGCAGTTAAGAATAAAAACCCCTGTTCTTCCTTTTTTTCTTGTGCTCTTGTGACCACCCCAGGTGCGAGCAGCAGCACCCTTCGGCAGAGGTAAATTTGCTTTGCTGAGAGATCTTTTGTTCCAGTGCTCATTTCCTTTGTGACTCCGAACTCTCATTTCCAACAGAAGAGGCAGTCTTCTCCGTGTTGGTCAGGCTGGTCTCGAACTCCTGACCTCAGGTGATCCGCCTGCCTCGGCCTCCCAAAGTGCTGGGATTACAGGTGTGAGCCACTGCGCCGGCCCAGCGTTGCTTTTCAATTTGCAATTACAAAACCGTGGGACGCCACTTGACGCTTCTCACCACCAATCCAACCACCCAGCTCCCAGTCTCGTCAGGAGGAAGAAGGTCCCATCATGCCACTAGGAAGCTCACACGGGCCAGAAGCCGAGACTCCCGAGAGCGGTGAGACTGGTGCGCTCTGACCGGGCGTCGGGGCTTTCCGGGCGTCGGGGCTTTCCGGGAGTCGGGCGGTGCGGCGGCCCCGCCCTCGTGCGCAGGCGCATAGCGGTGGCGGAGGGAGCAGATGCCGGCTGAGCAGTTTCCAGCCGGCTCCGCTGAGCCGCGGGACTGGCCGGCTGCGGGGAGCGCTAGACCCACCCAGAGACTTCGGCGTCCGCCTCCCGCGGTGCCCTCAGTAAGCCCGCGGTCCTCCCGGAGCAGCCTTGCGAGACTGGGGAGGACGAAGGAAAATAGACATTTTCCGGAAGGCGAAATATATATCCTCCCTCTGTGTCGGGGCTTGGAGCGGGCGGCGGTGGGCGCGGGGCAACGTCCCCGGGGAAACTGAGGCCCCAGCAGGTCCGGGCCGGGGCGGAGAGGAACGCGGGAGAGCGCGGGGCCCCCTGGGCTCTTTGTACCAAGCTCGACCGAGCCGCCCCTTCCCACCTACCGCTGTCAACCCGACCTCCCTAAATAGAGACTGGGCGCTGTCCCAGCGAGATCTCCCCAGGACCTTGTGTCCCCGCGGCTTCCTCGGGCTGGCTTTGGACGACGCTTTCGTTTTCCTGCTGCCTAGGATCCGCCGACATGAATCCCGTCTTGGTGGTCCACGGCGGAGCTGGCCCCGTCTCCGAGGATGTGAAGGAGAGATTGCGCCAGGGCATCGTCAGAGCCGCCACCGTGGGCTACTGCATCCTCCGGGAGGGCGGGAGCGCCGTGGACGCTGTGGAGGGAGCTGTGGTCACCCTGGAAGACAATCCCGAGTTCAACGCAGGTAAATGTGCCTTTCGGCTAGTAAATAATGTCAGTCCGGTCAAGCTCCTCCCTCATAATAAATAAAACCTATGTAAAGTGTCGGGGAATCCAATGAACTTTGGGGTGACACCACATATGTAAAAAAGAAACAGTATTTTATTTTTCACCTGTGATGAAAAGAGTCAAATGCTAGAATACTTGGAGAGATTTATTCTGAGCCAAATATGAGTGACCAATTGCCTGTGATACAGCTCTTGGGAAATCCTGAGAACTTGTGCCCAAGGTGGTTGGGCTACAGCTTGTTTTATACGATTTAGGGAGACAAAAGACGTCTATCAGTACATATAAGATGTACATTGGTTCCATCTGGAAAGGTGGGACTACTGGGCGGGAGGGTGGCTTCCAGGTCATAGGTAGATTCAAAGATTTTCTGATGACAATTGGTTTAAAGTTTTGTCTAAAGACCTAGAATCCATAGAAGGGAATGTCTGGATTATATAAGGACTCATGGCTGCAGAGGGAATTGATAGAAGGTTGTTGAGCACGGTGACTCAACACCTGTAATCCCAGGACTTTGGGAGGTCAAGGCAGGCAGATCACCTGAGGTCAGCATTTTGAGACCAGCCTGGCCAATAGGCAAAACCCCATCTCTACTAAAAATAAAATAAAAATTAGCCAGGTATTGAGGTGGGAGCCTGTAATCCCAGCTACTTGGGAGGCTGAGGCAGGAAAGTCACTTAAACCTGCGAGGCAGAGGTTGCAGTGAGCTGAGATCATGCCACTGTACTCCAGCCTGGGCATCAGAGCTAGACTCCATCTCAAAAAA
>NW_022440725.1:5609-6557 GCF_009761245.1 Sapajus apella
AAAAAAAAAAAAAAAGAAAAAAAAAAAAAAGGGAATGTCTGCCTTAGGATAAGGGGTTCGGGAGACCAAGACTCCCCTTATGCAGAGGAAGCCTCCTGCTTATTGAGAGAATAAATTGCAAATGTTTCTTATCAGAGTTGATTCTCTCCTGAATCAGGAAAAAGGCCTAGAAAAGGAAGGGGATTCTCTTCAGATTGTAGATTTTCCCTACAAGATGTAGCTTTGCAGGACTATTACAAGATACGGCAAAGAAACATAATTTGGGGTAAAATAGTTCACTTTCAGGCCTTACTATGTGTCATGTGATGTCATACTAGAGTCCTGCTGGTATTTGGTATCTTATTGCTACAATCAAAGTCTGCATTGTCAGTCTTAAGATCTGTTTTAATGTTAATGCTGGTCAGCTGGGCCTGAATTCCAAAAGGGAGGAGGGAATGAGGTATGTCTTACCACCCCCACAAGGTTCCAAAGTTTTCAGGTTAACTTTGGGATGGAGAGTGTATTCTTTTTTGTGTTTTGCTTCTTTCACTCAGTCCACCCCCTCCTTTTTTTTTTTTTTTTTTTTAAGAGACAAGGTTTTACCATGTTGGCCAGGTTGGTCTTGAACAGCTGACTTCAGGTGATCCACCCTTCTCAGCCTCCCAAAGTGCTGGGATTACAGGCGTGAGCCACCTTGCCCGGCTGGTCCACCCTTTGTTAGAATACTAATCATTATAGCTAACGTGATTATCTACCATGTGTCAGGCAGTAGTCTAAGAAATTTACTTGATAATATTTAATCTGAACATTAAATGAGTTGATCATTTAACTCACTTGAGTTGGTTGACTTGAGTTAAACTAACTCGAAGTTAACTCATAATGAACATTAAATGATTAACTCATTTATGAGTTACCAAGCCATAATTTACCAGATAGGGACTGACTTTGCCAGCAGAGGGAGCAGCCAGC
>NW_022440726.1:0-5509 GCF_009761245.1 Sapajus apella
GCCACTGTACTCCAACCTTGGCAACAGAGTGAGACTCTCTCTTGAAAAGAAAGAAAGAAAGTAAGAAAATGTTAGTTGCTTCTTTCTTTTCTTCTTCTCCTCCTCCCTCCCACCCCCATTCCTTCTTCCTCAGTCTCTCTCACACGCCTCCTTCATTTCTGACTCAGACCCTCCCTACCCAGTCCCTCCTCTCCCCATCTCTGGCATTCCCCACCCCAAGCCTCCTCCTCCTAGATCACCCAGTGCCACTGTGGTTAGAATCACCTCTTTGGGGCTCTAATAAGCAAACTCTAAAAAAATCACCCTTTGGGGGAAAAAGTCCAGGACTACGACTGTTCCAAAGTGTCCAAATTTATTACCTGGAGATGCCTTTAATCAGTTGCCTAAAATCCCTATTAGTGATAGTAGATCACCTCACTCACTGGGTAGAAGCTATTTCCTTTTCAAATGCGACTGCTAATAATGTGGTGAAGGCACTTATTGAAAATACTGTACCAAGGTTTGCACTAATAAAAAATATTGATTCAGATAATGGAATCCATATCACTGCACATATCATTAAAAAACTATCCCAAGTACTAGACATGACATGTGAATACCATACTCCCTGGCACCCACCCTCATCGGGAAGAGTAAACAGAATGAATCAAACCCTACAAAGTCACTTTATCAAATTAGTCTTAGAGGCTTGGTTGCCGTGGACTAAATGCCTTCCTATTGCTGTGTTGAGAATTAGAACTGCCCCTTGGAAAGATGCTGATTTATCCCCTTAGGAAACTCTACATGGATTGCCTTATTTACATTCCACTGCTGACATTCCCACATTTGAAACAAAAGACCAGTTCCTCAAAAACGATATACTTGCTCTATCTTCCACTTTCTTTTAAAACTAAAGGCCTCCTAGCATAGGCGCCACCCCTGGAGCTCCCAGCACATCAGCATCAGCCGGAGATCACATTCTCATCAAAGGCTGGAAAGAGGAAAGCTCAAACCAACTTGGGAAGGACCCTACTTAGTGCTCCTAACCACTGAGCTGCAGTCCAAACAGCAAAAAAAGGATAGACTCATCATACCCGGGCCAAGAAGACATTACTACCTACAGAGTCATGGACCATCATTCCAGGGGAAAGTCCTACCAGATTAAAGCTAAAACAAAACAAAACAAAACAAAAAAAACACCTAACCCTCCCATACCTACTATATTATTTTATAGCCTTTCTTCACTGTGGCTAGCCAGCTTGTCATTCATGTAACGTAACTAGTTCAAGCCTACCTCAAATTATCGCTTTTGATGCTTGTCTTGTTATGCCCTGTGGAGATCTCCAAAACCAAAGAAAGCTAGCCCCTTCCGAAAAGTACCTCTGCCCCTCTAAGATAAACAAGACTGCCTGTAATAGTGACACTTGTACCAGCAAAGCACAAAGCAGTCAGTGGAAATTCTGTTATGGTTGGGGAGATGTAATCTGGACCACCAAGTAACAAGGCTGGACCTCCCCAGGAGGAAGCTGCATTGACCCAAAACCTTACATCCACTTTACAGAGGAATAACTCCCTCCTATTGCCAACTTCAACAATGGTAATCCTTTGCAAATCTCTATCATTGTCCCCACCCCTACTGACAGTAACCCCACTCCAGGTGGCTTCTACAGCTTAGGAGCTGATGTGGGAGGGGTAGACCCAATAGGATCTTTTGAGATGCACTTCATTGTTCCTCCACCCGCTTCCCTCCCTTCTCCTTCAGTATCTTCTTTCAATCAAACTGTTACTCTCTCCAATTACAAAGCCATAGTAGACATTGCAGAAGTTAAAGTTTAAAACAAACTTTAGTAGTTTAGACAAGATACCAAGATGCAAATGCCTGGTTGGAATGGATTAAATATTCTGTTCCCACGATAACCAAAAGTGACGGTTACGCTTGTGTGGCAGGCAGGCCAGAGGCTCAAATAGTCCCTTTCCCACTTGGATGGTCTTCTGACCGACTGGGCATGAGCTGCATGGTAAGTCTCTTTCAAAACCCCACAGCCTGAAGCAGTAAGGTGTGCAAGACTCTCACTGCTATTCCCTGAAGTTAAAGGCTCTTTGGGTCAGCCCCTGAGAGTCATCCAGCTGCCAGCCTTGGATGTTAATTTTATCTGTGTCTCTCATGACAGGGGGAGAGGTTAACGTCTCGGAGATCTAAAAAGGTGTAGTGAAACCAAGCCTTTCAGGAGCTTACCAGTCAAGCTGCTGTTGTTCACACCCGAGCAGAGGTATGGTGATATTGCGGAAAGCTACTATTGAGTTATCTGCTAAGTAACTGGAGCGGCACTTTCGCTCTAGTCCAATTGGCCATCCCTATCACCCTGGCATTCCGCTAACACAGCAGGCAAGAATGTCAAAACTGGGTGAACAGAAGCGCTCCACCCGGATCTTTTGACCCTCACATTTATATAGATGCTATTGGAATCCCACTAGGAGTACCGGATAAATTTAAGACTCGAAATCAAATAGCTACAGGATTCAAATCTGCACGATTCTGGTGGTCAACTGTAAGTAAAAATGTAGATTGGATAAACTATAAACAGCCATTTGTCAATTACACTAGAGATGCTATGAAGGGGATAGCTGAACAATTAGGCCCCACCAGCCAAATAACCTGGAAAAATAGAATAGCCCTTGACATGATGTTAGCAGAAAAAGCTGCAGTCTGTGTCATGATTGGAATCCAATGCTGTACATTTGTCCCTAACAACACAGTCCCTGATTCAACAATTACCAAAGATTTACAAACCTCACCTTCTTATCAAATGAACTAGCCAAAAATTCCAGAATAAATGATCCCTTCACAAGTTTTATGGAAAGGTGATTCAGTAAATGGAAAGGGCTCATGTCCTCAATGTTAACTTTCTCACAATTGTCATAGGTGTACTTATTCTCATAGGATGCTGTATCATACCCTGTGCCCAAGGATTAATACAAAGATTTATGGAAACAGCTCTCACCAAAAACTCCCTCAATTACCCTTCTCCCTATTAATGAGCATTTTCTTTTAGAAGACCAAACAGAACAACAAAGTCAAGACATGTTAAAAAGGTTTAAAGAAGAGGAATTA
Organism: Sapajus apella; assembly: GCF_009761245.1. Lineage (NCBI taxonomy): Eukaryota > Metazoa > Chordata > Mammalia > Primates > Cebidae > Sapajus > Sapajus apella. Next base: position 3,092 of record NW_022440726.1, read on the forward strand.
TAAAAATTAAAAGGGTTTAATCGACATATACAAAAAGAAGTTCGTCTTCAAAAGTTTGGCTTGCTTAGTTTCTTTATTCTTTGTTCTCTACTTTCAAGGCCAAACTTCCTTCTTCTTTGTGCCTCCCTTCCCCTGGTTCCAGTAAGCAACTTTCACTATGGCCCAAATCTGCAACCCACATCTGTTGCCGTTCTGTAAACTACCACTCCCGCGGTAAGGACTCTTCCTGTCTAAAACTACCCTTCCTACCATTGTAGCCCACGCCCCTGCACTCTTCAAATTAGCCAATCGGGTTTAGTTTAGATTGCGCAGTCCAACTCCAGCCAATGGAGACAGGACACAGTAACAGGGACAAACTGCAGTTAAGAATAAAAACCCCTGTTCTTCCTTTTTTTCTTGTGCTCTTGTGACCACCCCAGGTGCGAGCAGCAGCACCCTTCGGCAGAGGTAAATTTGCTTTGCTGAGAGATCTTTTGTTCCAGTGCTCATTTCCTTTGTGACTCCGAACTCTCATTTCCAACAGAAGAGGCAGTCTTCTCCGTGTTGGTCAGGCTGGTCTCGAACTCCTGACCTCAGGTGATCCGCCTGCCTCGGCCTCCCAAAGTGCTGGGATTACAGGTGTGAGCCACTGCGCCGGCCCAGCGTTGCTTTTCAATTTGCAATTACAAAACCGTGGGACGCCACTTGACGCTTCTCACCACCAATCCAACCACCCAGCTCCCAGTCTCGTCAGGAGGAAGAAGGTCCCATCATGCCACTAGGAAGCTCACACGGGCCAGAAGCCGAGACTCCCGAGAGCGGTGAGACTGGTGCGCTCTGACCGGGCGTCGGGGCTTTCCGGGCGTCGGGGCTTTCCGGGAGTCGGGCGGTGCGGCGGCCCCGCCCTCGTGCGCAGGCGCATAGCGGTGGCGGAGGGAGCAGATGCCGGCTGAGCAGTTTTCAGCCGGCTCCGCTGAGCCGCGGGACTGGCCGGCTGCGGGGAGCGCTAGACCCACCCAGAGACTTCGGCGTCCGCCTCCCGCGGTGCCCTCAGTAAGCCCGCGGTCCTCCCGGAGCAGCCTTGCGAGACTGGGGAGGACGAAGGAAAATAGACATTTTCCGGAAGGCGAAATATATATCCTCCCTCTGTGTCGGGGCTTGGAGCGGGCGGCGGTGGGCGCGGGGCAACGTCCCCGGGGAAACTGAGGCCCCAGCAGGTCCGGGCCGGGGCGGAGAGGAACGCGGGAGAGCGCGGGGCCCCCTGGGCTCTTTGTACCAAGCTCGACCGAGCCGCCCCTTCCCACCTACCGCTGTCAACCCGACCTCCCTAAATAGAGACTGGGCGCTGTCCCAGCGAGATCTCCCCAGGACCTTGTGTCCCCGCGGCTTCCTCGGGCTGGCTTTGGACGACGCTTTCGTTTTCCTGCTGCCTAGGATCCGCCGACATGAATCCCGTCTTGGTGGTCCACGGCGGAGCTGGCCCCGTCTCCGAGGATGTGAAGGAGAGATTGCGCCAGGGCATCGTCAGAGCCGCCACCGTGGGCTACTGCATCCTCCGGGAGGGCGGGAGCGCCGTGGACGCTGTGGAGGGAGCTGTGGTCACCCTGGAAGACAATCCCGAGTTCAACGCAGGTAAATGTGCCTTTCGGCTAGTAAATAATGTCAGTCCGGTCAAGCTCCTCCCTCAGAATAAATAAAACCTATGTAAAGTGTCGGGGAATCCAATGAACTTTGGGGTGACACCACATATGTAAAAAAGAAACAGTATTTTATTTTTCACCTGTGATGAAAAGAGTCAAATGCTAGAATACTTGGAGAGATTTATTCTGAGCCAAATATGAGTGACCAATTGCCTGTGATACAGCTCTTGGGAAATCCTGAGAACTTGTGCCCAAGGTGGTTGGGCTACAGCTTGTTTTATACGATTTAGGGAGACAAAAGACGTCTATCAGTACATATAAGATGTACATTGGTTCCATCTGGAAAGGTGGGACTACTGGGCGGGAGGGTGGCTTCCAGGTCATAGGTAGATTCAAAGATTTTCTGATGACAATTGGTTTAAAGTTTTGTCTAAAGACCTAGAATCCATAGAAGGGAATGTCTGGATTATATAAGGACTCATGGCTGCAGAGGGAATTGATAGAAGGTTGTTGAGCACGGTGACTCAACACCTGTAATCCCAGGACTTTGGGAGGTCAAGGCAGGCAGATCACCTGAGGTCAGCATTTTGAGACCAGCCTGGCCAATAGGCAAAACCCCATCTCTACTAAAAATAAAATAAAAATTAGCCAGGTATTGAGGTGGGAGCCTGTAATCCCAGCTACTTGGGAGGCTGAGGCAGGAAAGTCACTTAAACCTGCGAGGCAGAGGTTGCAGTGAGCTGAGATCATGCCACTGTACTCCAGCCTGGGCATCAGAGCTAGACTCCATCTCAAAAAA
>NW_022440726.1:5609-6557 GCF_009761245.1 Sapajus apella
AAAAAAAAAAAAAAAGAAAAAAAAAAAAAAGGGAATGTCTGCCTTAGGATAAGGGGTTCGGGAGACCAAGACTCCCCTTATGCAGAGGAAGCCTCCTGCTTATTGAGAGAATAAATTGCAAATGTTTCTTATCAGAGTTGATTCTCTCCTGAATCAGGAAAAAGGCCTAGAAAAGGAAGGGGATTCTCTTCAGATTGTAGATTTTCCCTACAAGATGTAGCTTTGCAGGACTATTACAAGATACGGCAAAGAAACATAATTTGGGGTAAAATAGTTCACTTTCAGGCCTTACTATGTGTCATGTGATGTCATACTAGAGTCCTGCTGGTATTTGGTATCTTATTGCTACAATCAAAGTCTGCATTGTCAGTCTTAAGATCTGTTTTAATGTTAATGCTGGTCAGCTGGGCCTGAATTCCAAAAGGGAGGAGGGAATGAGGTATGTCTTACCACCCCCACAAGGTTCCAAAGTTTTCAGGTTAACTTTGGGATGGAGAGTGTATTCTTTTTTGTGTTTTGCTTCTTTCACTCAGTCCACCCCCTCCTTTTTTTTTTTTTTTTTTTTAAGAGACAAGGTTTTACCATGTTGGCCAGGTTGGTCTTGAACAGCTGACTTCAGGTGATCCACCCTTCTCAGCCTCCCAAAGTGCTGGGATTACAGGCGTGAGCCACCTTGCCCGGCTGGTCCACCCTTTGTTAGAATACTAATCATTATAGCTAACGTGATTATCTACCATGTGTCAGGCAGTAGTCTAAGAAATTTACTTGATAATATTTAATCTGAACATTAAATGAGTTGATCATTTAACTCACTTGAGTTGGTTGACTTGAGTTAAACTAACTCGAAGTTAACTCATAATGAACATTAAATGATTAACTCATTTATGAGTTACCAAGCCATAATTTACCAGATAGGGACTGACTTTGCCAGCAGAGGGAGCAGCCAGC
>NW_022440727.1:0-6556 GCF_009761245.1 Sapajus apella
CTTGAGCTCTTGATCTCAACTGATCTTACCACCTTGGCCTCCCAAAGTTCTAGATTACAGGTGTGAGCCATTGTGTCTGGACCATAATTTTGGTTATTGTGTGGAAATTTTAACTTCCAGTCCATGATTCTTCATGATACTTCAGTTTAGGTTTACATGAGCATTTTTTTAGGTAGAGGGTACGAAGATTTTTACCAAATTTTCGTACAAAGAAAAAAGTTATAGGAACAAAAAGAAGGATCAAAGGAAACATTTACTATACTAGACTAACAGTAAAATAGTAGTGGCCAAGTTTTTTAAGATACAGATTGCTTTGGCAAAGCAAGATGCCTATCCTTTTTGCTTACGAAACAGCAACTTTGTCAGAATATTAAAAAATGATAGTACTTGTTAATGAGGACCCCAAAATGATAAAAATTCATATCCAAAACAAGGGACCAGTGTTCTACAAGTGACTACTCCTCATAAACCATCTGAATACTCTCCTTGTACACTAAAACATTAGACATGGCTACATAAAATGAACTGAACAATGATAAAAAAAAGTTAGACATGGAGAGATTCCATTATGTAGGATCAACAAGGTATTCTTTTTTTTTTTTTTTTTTTTTGAGACGGAGTTTCACTCTTGTTACCCAGGCTGGAGTGCAATGGCGCAATCTCGGCTCACCGCAACCTCCGCCTCCTGGGTTCAGGCAATTCTCCTGCCTCAGCCTCCTGAGTAGCTGGGATTACAGGCATGTGCCACCATGCCCAGCTGATTTTTTGTATTTTTAGTAGAGACGGGGTTTCACCATGTTGACCAGGATGGTCTCGATCTCTTGACCTCGTGATCCACCCGCCTCGGCCTCCCAAAGTGCTGGGATTACAGGCGTGAGCCACCGCGCCCGGCCAACAAGGTATTCTTTCTATACGCAACCCCTTGGGATGTGGAAAAGCTTTGTTATTCAGTACCTATGGCTTTCACGGTGGTTTTCTAGGTTCTGTTTTATTTCTTCCTTTAATGACTAGTTAGATAACTGCAATTATCAAGAATACAGAGGATAAAAAAAATAAGGGTAAACCACATGCTATCATAAAAACAGAGATTCACTAAAAACTTTCACTACAAATGATCTATAAAATTATGGGTAAAATCCAATAATGAATATCTAAAGTTATTTTATTTTACTGAATCTATTACATAACCAGATCACACTCTTCACACTCTAGACTGTTAAATATAAAACAAAGCTAAAACGGTAGCAAATATTAGAAAGAAGTGGTTTGGACACAGAAGGAGAAAACAGGAACATGATATGCAGTTACCTTCTAACTTAGCTTTCCTTTCTTTCTCTGTCCAATTCCTGGGCCATTTGGAGGGAGGGGCTGGTTTGGGAATTACAGTTTATAAGCAAAGATGCTTACATATCTAGAGAGCCAAAAAAAATCAAAAATACCATTTCCCTCCCTTTTTTTATTCTCTGATACCAAAACACACAATCTATTATTTCTTTAGCTTATTGTATAATTTATTTTAGATAAATTTATTTTAATCCAACACCTATTTATTCAACAACACACTGGTACTATGGGTCAATGAAATAACTATTCTAAAAACTGATGTAGTGAAAATTTTACCTATTTACCATGAAATAATGAACTAGTTATATGTTATAGGTACTACTTTTCCTAATGAAGAATAGGTACCTTTATGCCTAATTATTTCCCCAGTGTGCTCTAAGCATAACACCAGTATATAAGAGCCAGCCTGAAAAAGTAAAACAGATTAAATTGCCTTCAGATGATAAAGAACTTTCCTATCTCAGGCAATATTATCTCTAGACAGCTACTCTTTTGAAATTACTATTTCTTATCTCATTGATATATAGCTTATGTAAGGTACATAAATTTTAAGTATATAGGTCAATGGATTTTTTACATATGCAAACATCCAGTAATCACTATCCAGATCAAAGATGCAGAACACTTCCTTGTGCCCCTTTCCAGTGAATACTTCCTTCCCTTCACAACGGGTATCACTATTTTGATCCCTTCACAACAGGTATCACTATTTTGACAGTTCAGTTCAGTTTTGCCTATTCTTGACCCTCATTTAAAAATATGAATTAATGCCGGGCACAGTGGCTAGTAATCTCAGCACTTTGGGAGGCCAAGCCAAGTGGATCATGAGGTAAGATGAAAGGAATCACTTTTTATGTGGTTACCTCTTCATAAAAGGGGTAGAGAATTAAAAACAGTGGGTAAACTTGAAAGCTACTTGTATAATTTTAACATGGACTTTCACATGAATGAGGCCAATGTAAAATTTATAATACCACTCTAAATAACAAAATTTAAACTGTGGAGACCTGACTGAGGAGAAATTGGCACTTTCATGTAGGTTTAAGTCCAATGTGAGATTTTCAACACTCAAATAATGAAATTTAAAAATGGAGATCTTGTAATCCCAGCACTTTGGGAGGCCGAGGCGGGTGGATCACGAGGTCAAGAGATCGAGACCAACCTGGTCAACATGGTGAAACCCCGTCTCTACTAAAAATACAAAAAAATTAACTGGACATGGTGGTGCGTGCCTGTAATCCCAGCTACTCAGGAGGCTGAGGCAGGACAATTGCCTGAACCCAGGAGGCGGAGGTTGCGGTGAGCCAAGATCACACCATTGCACTCCAGCCTGGGTAACATGAGTGAAACTCCGTCTCAAAAAAAAAAAAAAAAAAAAAAATGGAGATCCCACTCACAAAAAACTGGCAACTGGGAGTGCAAAGCACCAAGCAGATTTTAGCTGTTATTTTAATAATTTTATTTATTTATTTATTTTTATAAAGACAGGGTTTCACCATGTTGGTCAGGCTGGTCTTGAACTCCCAACCTCAGGTGATCCGCCCACCTTTGGCCTCCAAAGTGCTTGGATTATAGGCGTAAGCCACCACACGCCCGGCAATTTTAATAAATTAATTACTACTATTTTTTAAATAGAGACAGAGTTTCATCACGTTGCCCAACCTGGTCTAGAACTCCTGGGCTCAAACAATTCTCCCGCGTCAGCCTCCCATAGGGTTGGGATTACTGGCATGAGCCACTGTGGTGGGCCCAGATTTTAGTTTTATATCACTTATAAGTTTGCTGCATACTAGATTTACATTTACCCTGCTTATGAGAATAATAATACCAACAAAAAAAGTTAAATTAGCGCCAGGCACAGTGGCTCACGCCTGTAACAGCACTTTGGGAAGCTGAGGTGGGTGGATCACTTGAGGCCAGTGGTTCAAGACCAGCCTCGGCAACATGGCGAAACCCCTATCTCTACTAAAATACAATAATAATAATAATAATTAGCTGGGCCTGCTCTCAAACGCCTGTAGTCCCAGCTACTTTGGGAGGTCGAGGCAGGAGAATCACTTAAGCCTGGGAGGCAAAGGCTGTAGTAAACCAAGACTGTGCCACTGCACTCCAGCCTGGGCTACAGGGAGACTCTGTCTAAAAAAAAAAAAAAAAAAAAAATTTAAACTAGCAACTGCTCCTTATCAACCCAATTTTCATCCATGAAAACATTAGGATTATAGGATAAGCCCATGAGACAGCCATGACAATTCTTGGTACAAAAAAACTGATGCAAATGGTCCACACCAGTTTTGAAAATAAATATAAAAATCCTCAAAAAATAGCAGATGGTTCAAAACTTCATTTTCTCAAAGACAGAAATTTTTGTCCGTTCCACCTTTCTCTTTTGCCTCCCCTAAACAAGTGATACATATCTATATTATGACAATATTTCTTTCCTTTTTTTTTTGAGACGAGTCTCACTCAGCTGCCCAGGCTGGAGTACAATGGCGCGATCTTGGCTCACTGCAACCACCATCTCCTGGGTTTAAACAATTCTCCCGTCTCAGCCTCCCAAGTAGCTGGGATTATAGGCACCCGCCATCACACCCAGCTAATTTTTGTATTTTAGCAGAGACGGGTTTCACCATGTTGGCCAGGCTGGTCTTGAACTCCTGACCTCATGTGACCCACCTGCCTCGGCCTCCCAAAGTGCTAGGATTAAGGCGTGAGCCACCGGGCCAGGCTCTATGACAGTATTTCACCAAAATTTTTTCACTAATAGTTCAGAGCTTCATCATAACCTTTAATTCTATTTTAAAACATCATAAGAGACTATTATTACAGCTGTTCGACAGCTGGGGAAACTGTGACATACAAAGATGAAGTATTCTGCCCAAAGTTAAGTCACTGGCAAACTGAAACACATGTCGTACTCAACTCTTTTTATGTTCTCTAGCAGCTATTTCCCTTCCTCCTGGTATTAGCAAAACAAGCTGACCTGTGTACGTAAAGGTAACCACAAAATTTTCATCAAAGTGGAAATTTAGGCGGGCGCGGTGGCGCAGACCTGTAATCCCATCACTTTTGGGAGGCCGAGGGGGGTGGGATCACCTGGGGTCAGGAGTTTAAGACCAGTCTGCAAATATGGTGAAACCACATCTCTAAATATACTAAAATATACTAAATAAACTCTAAATATACTAAATAAACTAAATATGCAAAAATTAGCCGGCGTGGTGACGCATGCCTGTAATCCCAGCTACTAGGCAGGCTGAGGCAGGAGAATCACTTGAACCCGGGAGGCGGAAGTTGCAGTGAGCCGAGATCGCGCCACTGCACACCACCCTGGCAACAGAGCGAGACTCTCGTCTCAAAAAAAAAAAGTAGGAAATTTAAATAAAATAAAATTTAAAAGACCCCTTTAACAGACTTCGTTTCAAGAATGAACACATGTTGTCCACGGTTAACCCTCTGCTAGGTAAGCTCTTCCCCTTACCCCAATTTCTTCAGCTGAAAAATTTTCTTCCTACTGGGACCACTCAAGATTGTTGTAGTTATTTCCTCCCCAAAGAAAGGAGACAATTCCACTGTCTTCTAATCCAGAATAACTTTCCTCTTTAAGCAAGTTATTTCTTTCCAGTATCCTGCTTTTCTGATGACAGCAACTTCCAAGAACTTCCCCAGATAGTCCCCACAGGCTCTAGAAGCAGCTGCCACTTTTCTCTAAAAACCAATTGCGGCCCTTGGTTCCCAGCCCACGTCTCTGGAGTCCGTGCTCTCCTCTCCACCACCCTACCCCACCGCCGCCTCAGGCCCTCTCCCCACGCGGCGTCGGCAGCTCTTGCTCACCTCGGCCCCTGACAGAAAGGGGTGCGAAGGCCCTGTGATCGTCAGGTAATTGTCATTTCCTCCGGGAAACTGGAAACCAAAAGAAAGCCGCGGGGATAAGTTAGAGGGAGCAGGGAGTTAGCCGGGAGCGACGGCTTCTGACCCCGACATTCTGACAACACTCCCCAAACCCCGCTCTCTCTCCTCTCCCTTCAGTCGCCTCTCCGCCCGGCTTCCCGTCTCTGCTTCAACCCGGTCGGCCGCGTTCTCTCGCTAGGCTTCTAAGCGATCAGGTTCCTACCTCCATCTTCACACATCGGCTACCACCGACTCAGACCCTCATCGCTCCCACCGCCCCACTGGACACGGAACTGCCGTCACTTCCGCAAGTACGTGCGTTACTCTCTGCTGATTGGAAGGAGCACAGTGCGGCTGCAGCGAGTCAGGCGCTGGGCTGTCGCCCCCTGGAGCTTGGTGGGATAATGGCACGTAGAAGTGCTAGAGGCGTCCCTGGAGGTAGCTTTGGGTACTCCTGACCTAAGGAGGATTTCTGGGGAGAGCAATAGAGACGTGATCTGGGCTAGAGGAGCCGGAGAGTGGGGGAGGGGGGAAAAAAAAAGGAGATCGGTAGATTGAGTGGCTAGAGAGGTCGGAGGTAAGTGGCTGTAGATTTCGGGCGGACCCGGAACCCAGAGGAATCGAGACCATGACTTATGCTTATCTCTTCAAGTACATCATCATCGGAGACACAGGTAACCCGCAGGTGGTCCGCCTTCAAGGCTGGGGCGGGAATCTGAAGCTCTCTAATTGGGTGGCGGGGGCGGGGCTCACTTAGTGGGCTGGGCAATTCGAGACAGGCGGGCGATTCGGGACGGCCAGGGGCGGGGCTCGGAGAGCCCCCTTCCCTGGTCTGGGAAGTCCAGATCCTGGAAGGTGTTGCAGGGTTGCGTGACACACGGAGCGTGCTTCTTTCACTTTCAGGTGTGGGGAAGTCATGTCTCCTCCTGCAGTTTACAGATAAGCGGTTCCAGCCTGTTCACGACCTCACAATAGGTAAGTGCATCCAGTTGTTCCAGAACAGATGATAAAACCTAAATTGCTAAAGTGGAAAGTTAGCAGCCTTCAGTGTTCGAAAACGTTACCCCTCACTACTTTAAACTAGTCCAAAGTTATGTTAATGAAGTGACTAATCAAACGTTGATACGTGGAGAGTAGTGTAAGGGAGAGGATATAGTTGAAAGGTAACTTTTTAAAGTGTGAGGAATAGACCCGTTATCATATAATTTTTTTCAAATACAATTTGTATGTTTATGGAAAGTCCCACGAAAGAGTAACTGCTATTCATAAATTTATCTAGGCCGGGCGCGGTGGCTCAAGCCTGTAATCCCAGCACTTTGGGAGG
>NW_022440728.1:0-6554 GCF_009761245.1 Sapajus apella
AGAGATCGAGACCATCCTGGTCAACATGGTGAAACCCCGTCTCTACTAAAAAAAAAATACATAAAATTAGCTGGGCATGGTGGCGCGTGCCTGTAATCCCAGCTACTTAGGAGGCTGAGGCAGGAGAATTGCCTGAACCCAGGAGGCGGATGTTGCGGTGAGCCGAGATTGCCCCATTGCACTCCAGCCTGGGCAACAAGAGCGAAACTCCGTCTAAAAAAAAAAAAGAAAACCCACAGTCAGTGATGGACTGAGCCATTTGTTCTTTTCCTCGACTAGCTACGTGGCTGTGCCTGGTCAAGCCTTGGAAAGCTGAGGCTATGGAGTTCCATCCATCAACCCTGGAAGAGCTGCCTTGGATGCAGACAGGTCCAGAGCCCCACCTTCCGTGGGACCTGAAATGAGAGGAAGCCTGGGCCTGGACACTGGATAACTTCCTTGTGCTGAGCCGCCACTCCTGCCAATGCCATCAACTCTACCGGAGCTCGGAGCTGCACTGAGCCTCCACCAGGCACAGAGCCCTTCCTGGAGATGAGAGAGGCCAAAAACTCTCTCAAGACTCCCATGTCTAAGAGTCAATGACCGAAACCACAAACAGACTCCAGTCACCTCAAGAAGACGCAGATGCTACTACCTACGGTGGGGTCCAAAGTGTCCTGAAGAGGCCTGGAGATACCAGCGCCTGCGGAGGTGGAAGGACGCACGCCCAGGGCGCCCTCTGCAGTGGAGGCCACCCCCGGAAGCTGCTGAAAACCCACGATTCCATCAAGAAGGAACCTGAAAAGGTAGAGGAACCCCACCCTTTCTGCAGGCTTGAGGCACACCCCGCTTGGACGCTGCCCTGGAAGGAGCCCGAGGCACCCCAGAGGGGGCCCTCAGGCCGTCTCTGCAGACTTTTGCCCCGGAACTGTGCCCCGGAGGCATAAGAGCCTTGGGGTCTCTGCTGTGGAGAACATTTCTTAATTTGCTCTTCCTCTCCTGAATGTCCTAAACATTTTTCATTTAGAAAAACCTAAAATGCAATTAAAACAATAAAATAAAATAAATAAAATTAAATTAAAAAAAGAAAAACTGTCTGCATGTAATGAACAATATGCAACGTGCTAAGGAACTCTTCTTTTAGATCTACTCAAAATTTCTATGGTGCTGCCATTGAAACTGTACACATTGATTAAAGCCTTTCTGTTATTCTCCACCTGTGGAATTGATTTGAGCTGGTATATCAACATTGGTATAAATGGGCCTGAAGCAGACAGAAAGGGGCAGGGACCTCACCCAGAGGCTTTGTTTTGTTTAGTTTTGTGAACTGGGGTCTCTCTGTGTCACCCTACTAGTGTACAGGGCAGTGATCATTTAGTCTAAATTCTAGGAGGCCGTTGAGGAGCTGTGGATACTAACTGGGTGGGAGGGGACAGCTGGGTGGATCACGTGCTAGAGTTGCTTCAAAACTAAACTGACTCTGTCCCTCCAGATGAAGGCAGGGAACAGATGTTAACGGTGTTCTTTAAATCAGATATCCCCAACTTTTTTGGCACCAGGGACTGGTTGCATAACAGACAATTTTTCCATGGATGGTGGGTTGGGAGAAAGGGACAGTTTTGGGATTAAGATGTTCTGCCTTAGACCCTGAGGCATCAGATTCTCAGGAGAAGCGCGGAAGTTCACAGCAGGATTGGTGCTCCTATGAGAAGCTAACGTCCTGTCAGATCAGCGGTGCTCAAGCTGTAGTGCTCGCTTGCATGCCAGTCACCTCCTGTTGTGCTGCAGGGTTACTAACAAACAGGCCATGGACCGCTACTGGTTCTCTGCCTGTGGAGTTGGGGATCCCTGCTTTAAGTGGTTTAAAGGTTACATTGTCATAACAAGTGGAACAGGGTTTGGGGTGTCCCTGATGTGAGGCAGATGGCGCCCACATAATGCCCACATAATGGGGTGCACTTTATGTGGTGGGGCAGGTGTAACCTCTTTTCCTCATTTTCCCCTCCGCTGCCCAGACATCTGGCAGACTGCCTACACCATCAAGACCTGGACTTCAGAGCAGTCTTTCAGCACCCGTGGGAAACTGTTACAGCAGCTGCAACGCACAAGTACCCAAACCCTATCAACCTGACCCTGGTGTGGGTTGATGTGTTGGACAGACATATAGATTCCCCCTTGGCGGGTTGCATAGACGCAGACTTCTTTGCACAGACAGACTCCACACAATTTCTTACTAATGTAGTTAGAACCAAAACATTTGTGCTAGAATATTCTGTAGTTAATCCTGTAGAGCAAACAGGATTAAATCTACTAACGGAACTTAAATCTACTAATATTTCACTTACAAATATAGTTTCAGTAGATAAGAAACAAATACAAACCACATCCTTAGGACACAGAAAAAAAACTATTTTGACTCAAGAAGCCATAAGCACTGAAAGGAGGCAGTCTAGCAGTTACCCTGAAGGACTGAGAGCAGGAACGATATCTTCAAATGCTAAAAAAGGCTGAGAAGCACTGGAATGGGTAATATGTAAATTACATGTTAAGACTGATGAATTGACAGCTTCCACAAGAGGACGCATAAAAACTTTGATGGTGGCCTTGGAAGCAGCATTTGTAGAGAATTGATAGTGAACGTGTGTAGGCAACATCAAGTAGCCCACATCTCTACAAGCTAGGAATATATTTATTTAAAAAATGTAAATATGTTTTAAGTAGAATTTTTTAAAAGTAGGCTGATGAAGACTGTGACATTAGATCTAAACAAAGAGAGGTATGGGTGTCTAAATAAAAGGGATCACCTAAAATTAATGTGGTTTGAAATGATTGTCTAATTTTGAAGATTTCAGCATTTATGTGAAAATTTAACAATTTTTCAAAAGAAATTCTACTTTTTAACATTTATTTTAAGTTCAGCGTACATGTACAGGTTTGTTATATAGATAAACTTGTGTCATGGGGGTTTGTTGTACACATTATTTTATCACCCAGGTATGAAGCCTGGTGCCCATTATTATTTTTCCTGATCCTCTCCCTCCTTCCACTATCTACCCTTCCATAGTCTCCGGCATCTCTTGTTCTCCTCTTTGTGTCCCTGTGTTTTCATCATTCAGCTCCCAATTATAAGTGAGAACATGTGGTATTTGCTTTTCTGTTCCTGTACTAGTTTGCTAAGGATAATGGCCTCCAGCTCTATGTTGTGAAAAAACACATCATCTAGTTCTTTTTTATGGCTGCATAGTATTTCATGGTGTTTATGTACCACATTTTCTTTATCCAGTGTACCATTGATAAGCATTTTGGATGATTCCATGTCTTTGCTCTTGTGAATAGTGCTGTAATGAACATACACATGCATATGTTTTTATGATATACCAATGTATATTCCTTTGGGTACTACCAAGTAATGGGCTTGCTGGTTCAAATGGTATTCCTGTTTTTTGGCCTTCGAGGAATCGCTACACTTTTTCACAATGGTTGAACTAATTTACACTCTGACCAATTATGTATAAGCAAAATTTTAATTTTTTTAAAGTACTTGGAAGTTGGCATTGACATTGAGTAAACTAAGGTTGAATTTTAAAGATTTTCACCTAAGAACCCTACCTGACTTTAGTCCAAAACCCCAGAACAAAGCAGAGCCATCTCATATATACACACAATTGCCCTGCTGCTGTAAACTTCAACAGCTTGCATGAGGGAATTCAATTAAAAGAAGAAACTGTGTACTTTTCAAAGATATTAATTTGTATAAAATAACTTTTCGTGCTATAAACTATCACTAAAAACCAGTGTTTTGGCTTAGTACTTAAATATATTTGGAGTGAAAATTATCACTAAAATAATACATGACTAACAAAAATATGCTTTTATTGTAATAAAAAGTACTATATTGATTTGCCAAAATTTTGTAACCTAGGCAAGGTATTACCTGCCTTGTGTTTGTACTTTGTGATTTAATATGCTGTGCCATGAGCTGCTTATGCTAACTGGAAAAATAAGTTCGTTACTTGAAAATCAAAGCAAAACAAAAAAAAGAGGTGGAGGCAGATTAAAGAGGAAGATTCTTAGCCTTGTGCCTTCTGAGATGACAACCACAGGGTTCCAGGGTGTTAACTTCAGGTTAGACAATTCCAGGCAGCTACAGAAATCTGCCCTGGTGAGTCTTGACCAGGATCTGAAAGTCCAAGATCAAAGCACCAGTGATTCAGCTCCTGGGGAGGGCTCTCTTTCTGTTTTGCTGACAGCCATGTTGTAGCTGTGTGATGGCCATGTTGTAGCTGTGTCCTCACATAGCACAGAGAAAGAGAGAGAGAGAGAGAGAGAGAGGCGGAGAAAGAGAGAGAGAGGAAGAAGGGAAGAGAATGAGGAGGACATGGTATTTCTTCCTCTTCTCATAAGAGCACTAATCCCATTATGAAAGCCCCACCCCCACAATCTCATCTAAACATAATTATCTCCCAAAGGCCCATCTCTAAATACAATTACCTTGCGGATTAGTTAATCAAAATTATCAAAAATTTTGGGGGACACAATTTAGTCCATAGCACCAAGTCTATGTGATGTTTTCTCTCATAATCTCTGCCCACCTCAGGGCCTACAGAAACTGAGACTCAATCCTTTCTGCAGGCATTTCAGATGACAGAGATTTTAAAAAGTGCAGTAGAGAATACATTTGGGACTTTTACGCTTTCCTGTTCCCTCGAATAGTAGAAATCAAAACCCATAAACTAGATATTGACATTAATTGAATTATTAATCAATGTATTAATTAATTAATTAATTTGAGATGATATCTCACTCCAACACCCTGGATAATTCTTTTTTGATTGGAAATGACCCAGATATTCAATAGTATCTGAAATAATTTTAAGATTTTAGGTTACATTAAAAATTGAGTTGGGTGGATGATGTGAGGTCAGGAGTTCAAGACCAGTTTGGCCAATAAGGTGAAACCCTGTCTCTACTAAAAATACAAAAATTAACTGGGTGTGGTGGCAGGCACCTGTTATCTCAGCTACTGAGGAGGCTGAGACAGGAGAATCACATGAACCCAGGAGATGGAGGTTGCAGTGAGCCACCAATTTTGCACCATTGCACTCCAGCCTGGGTGACAAGAGCAAAACTTCGTCTAAAAAAAAATAATACAAAAATTAGCTGGACGTGGTGGTGGGTGCCTGCAGTCTCAGCTATTCGGGAGGCAGAGGCAGGAGAATCACTTGAACCAGGAGGTGGAGATTGCAATGAACCTAGATTGAACCACTGTACTCCAGCCTGGAAGACAGAGCAAGCCTCTGTCTCCAAAATTAAAAAAAAAAAAAAAAAAAAAAAGGTTCACCTACAAGCATTGATTCCATTTACATTTACTCAATTTATTCATTTGTACAGTTTATCTAGATTAGCTGTTAGAACTGAGACCTTTAGACAAAGGTAATCATTGCTCCAAGTTATTTCTTTATTAAACCATTTGCATAGCCTATGAATATCAGGTATTCACCTAAGGAAAAATCTTAAACACATGGGCATTTTTGCTGATAATTCAGAAAAAGCAGTGTTCTTGTTGAACTAACAATGCTTAATTAGTTTTAATTATCAAGAAGTCATTCAAAGAAAGGTTATTCTCTTTTTGATTGAGTTTATGGTTATACTTTATGTCAAATCCTAACACCTTAAAATATCTAGCAAAAGCAAATATAAAACTCATCTAATTAGTAAACCCAGGAAAAATTTATGCTAACAATTCTGAATACATTTCTATTTTTATTTTGTGAATAATTTTAAAGCAAGCTTATTAACGATTACTAAATTCCCACAAATTTGAAAAGCATTTGGACTTTCTCACTAAATTTATGAGCACTCATTTACCTATAAATCAATGTGCTGCCACTGTAGACATAACATAACATAATACATGTAACATACACAGAAACACATCAACACATATATCCATACACACAAAGATCCAATAGCTTTTACCATGAAACTCTAGCCATGAGATGGCATCATAAACTCATTATTTTACAGAAGACAACTGAATCCAAATTATTTCTGACAAAATTGGGACCTGTCCACATGGCTAAACTTTAACTGCCCTGATAGGTAATCCAATTAAAGCTCTGGACAAAATCTTTGGGTAAAGCAGTTTCCATAGCGTTTTATTTTTAAAACTTTTTAAGCCATTTTTTTCTTTTTTATTTTCCAGCGACTGACCTTTGATAAACCATTTTTTTCTTCAGTTTTAAATAAGTTTCCAATGTCCACTTCTTCTTAGCTAGAACTAGCTGAACTGCATACAAAAAACAAACTCTCCAATAGCCTTGAATTAGCTGTATCACAAACAGTGAGAGCACAAAAATAGGCCCTAGCTTTTTCTCAGTTTGGTGTGCCAGGATTATCTCATAATAACTGTAATCATGAACAGAATCTGATAAATCAAAATGATGAATCAGGAAGGAGCATCTGTGGAGGGAATCCTGAAGCGATCAAAAATGCCCATAAGGGGCGAAGTTGTTTTACTGCTCAACGATTGTGGCCCGCTGCTACTTTCACCCTTTCAATGATTATACGTTAAA
>NW_022440729.1:0-6553 GCF_009761245.1 Sapajus apella
CAGGCACAGCCGCGGGGAGGCAAGGAAAGGCTAAAGTCATAGCAAAATCCAGTCTGCTCCCAGGAGGGACACCAGCGGCTCTAAGAGCAGATGCACCGGCAGTGTATTCACAGGCAAACAATAAATTGCCTGTGCGCCCCCAACGTGGATGGCTGGTTAGCCAATGACGGGAAAGACCCTCTGAAAGATGAGAGCAACCTAAGACAGGCACAGCCACGTTGAGTCAAGCAAAGGCTAAAGTCATAGCAAAATCCAGCCTGCTCCCATGAAGGAAACAAGCAGCTTTCAGAGCAGATGCACCAGCTGTGTCATTCACACGCAAGCAAATAAGTTGCTTGTGTGCACCCCCAGGCGTATGGCTGGTTAGCCAATGACAGGTAAGACTCTCTGAAAGATGAGAGCAACCTAAGACAGGCACAGCTACAGGGAAGCCAGCAAGGGCTAAAGTCATAGCAAAATGCAGTCTGCTCCCATGAAGGAAATGAGCATCTGTAGGAGCAGATGCAACAGCAGCGTAATTCACAGACCAACAAGTAAGTTGCCTGTGTGCCCCCCAAGGTGGATGGCTGGTTAGTCAATGACAGGAATGACCCTGAAAGATGAGAGCAACCTAAGACAGGCAAAGCAACGGGGAGGCCAACAAAGGCTAAAGTCACAGCAAAATCCAGTTTGCTCCCAGGAAGGAAACGAGCATCTCTAGGAGCAGATGCACCAGCCGCGTAATTCACAGGCAAGCAAGTAAGTTGCCTGTGTGCCCCCCAGGTGTATGGCTGGTTAGCCAATGATGGGTAAGACTCTCTGAAAGTTGAGAACAGCCTAAGGCAGGCATAGCCATGGGCAGGCCAGCAACGGCTAAAGTCATCGCAAAAGCCAGTCTGCTCCCATGAAAGAAATGAGGCATGCCAGGAGCCGATGCACCGGCAGTGTCATTTACAGGCAAGCAAGCGATTTGCCTGTTTGTCCCCCCAGCTGAATGGCTGGTTAGCCAATTACAGGTAAGACTCTCTGAAAGATGAGAGCAACCTATGACAGGCACAGCTGTGGGGAGGCCAGCAAAAGCTAAATTTATCATACTAAAAGCCATAATAAATTCCTACTAAATTCAACCTCCACTGGGAGGTCGATGTTGCAGTGAGCTCAGATCTTGCCACTGCATAGCAGCCTGGGCGATAGTGCAAGACTCCAAAAATAAAAAAAAAAATAACCTACTAAAGAATGGTATAAATTTCAAATATTTTGAAAGCCCATGTTAAAAGTGGGTAGTCAACAGAAAAATATAAAGAGAGTTAACAGGACTCAGGAGGAAAAAAGAAAAATCCACAAATATTTCTGAAACAAACATCTGGAACACAATTATGAAAATACATTGAAATAAGAAATAGGAGAAAAATGGAGTCAGAGGAGAATCAAACAGAGAATAAATTGTCCAGAGAAGTGATAAAGCAGTCAGGCTCAGGCCAGGCATGGTGGCTTATTCCTGTCATCCCAGCACTTTGGGAGGCTGCGGTGGATGGATCATCATGTGCAGAAGATAAAGACCACCCTGGCTAACATGGTGAAACCCCTTTTCTACTAAATATACAAAAAATTACCTGACTGTGGTGACGTGCAGCTGCAATCCCAGCTACTCAGGGAGGCTGAGGCAGGACAATCACTTGAACCCAAGAGGCAGAAGTGGCAGCTAGCCGAGATCTTGCCACTGCACTCCAACCTGGGAACAGAGTGAAAAAAAAAAAAAAAAAAAAAAAAGACAAAGAAGATCCAACGTATGTGTAATTGTAGTGCTACCTCACACCCTTCCCAGAAAAAAAAAAAAAGCAGTAGAATAACAGATAATAGAGAGGACCCAAGATGGCCTACTAGGAACAGCTCAGGATTTTAGCTCCCAGTGAAAGCGCAGAGGACGAGTGGACGCAGCATTTCCAGACAGATTTTTATTGCCCAGAGACCAGGAGATCCCCAGGCAGAGGAGCCCCACGGGTTGCCAGTGTGGCTGTTTTGGCCAGTGCGGCTCCTTTGCCGTCACCCTGGCGTGGCAGTTCTCCGTACAAAATACACTGGTCCAGGTGCCCTTTTAGCTGACGATTGGAGACCCAGGAAGGCAGATCTGCCATTCATCCTATTTAAAAAGAACTGAAACAGGGAGCCAAGCCAGGAGATTCCTGTGCAAAAAGAAACGCCACAAATCTCAGTGTCGCTGTTTCAGCCAGCGCAGTGAGTCACCAGAAGGGAAATCACACAGATCCCGACACCTAAAACAGGCGACTGAACTCCTGGGAGAGAGTCGACTGATCAACTAAAAAAAAAAATAACAGACTCTGAGTCAGGGAGTCAGGTGATCAGGCTCGGCTGGACCCACCCCCCACCAAAAAAAAAAAACAAAAACAAAAAAACACACAATTGAAAGCGCTCTGGGTTGAGAGTTTCACAGCAAGTACAGCTGAACCATGGATAGTCCCCCTCTCTGGGGGAGGGGCGTCTGCCATTACGAAGACACTCCACTACTGTGGAGGTAGTCCACCTTAGCTAAGGCAGCCTGCTGTTGCTGAGGCAACCTGCCATTAAAGAGAGAGTCCGCCATTACAGAGTCAGGCCACCATTGCCGAGGCAGTTCTAACTACACAAATACAAACAGGAGTGCAGGGAAGATCACACAGCAGCTGGGTGGAGCCCACAGCAGCTCAGCAAAGCCTCTGCAGGAAGACAGTGACTAAGCTGCCTCCTCACTGGGCTTGGCAGCCCTGAAAATAAAAAAGGCAGCAGCACAATGGAAACTCATAAATAAAGCCCTAACTCCCTGGGACAGAGCACCTGGCAAAACAAAGGAGTTTATGAGTTCTGCAGCAGCAGACCTAAATGTACCTGCCCAGCAACTCTGAATGAACAACGGAGCTCACAGCTCAGAACTTGAGCTCCAATAAAGGACAGACTGTCTCCTCAAGCAGCTTCCTGACCCCCGTATGTCCAAAGAGTCAACTCATAAAGGAGAGAACGCACTGACATTTGGCAGGTATCCTTCTGGGACAAAGATAGCAGAAGAAACTGGCTTACTGTTCCACAGCTGCTGCAGGTGATCCCCAGGCGAGCAGGGCCTGGAGTGGACCTCAGCAGTCCTACAGCAGAGGGGCCAGACTGTTAGAAGGAAAACTAAGAAACAGAAATAACTTCCTCATCCACAAACTGGAAGTTCACCCAGAGACCCAATCTGAAAGTCAGCAACTACAAAGACAACAGGTGGATAAATCCACAAAGATGGGAAGAAACCAGTGTAAAAAGGATGAAAACACCCAAAACCAGAACACCTCTCCTCCTACAAGAGATCACAACTGCTCTTCAGCAAGGGAACAAGGCTGGATGGAGAATGTGTGTGATGAAATTACAGAATCACACTTCAGAAGGTGGATAATAAGAAACTTCAGTGAGCTAAAAGAACATGTTCTAACCCAATGCAAAGAAACTAAGAGCCTTGAAAAAAGATTTGACGAAACACTAACGAGAATGGACAACATACAGAGGAATATAAGTGAATTGATGGAGCTGAAAAACACAACACCAGAACTTCACGAAGCATGCACTAGTTTCAGCAGCCGAATTGACCAAGCAGAAGGAAGGATATCAGAGGTTGAAGATCAACTCAATGAAATAAAACAAGAAGGCAAGAAAAGAGAGAAAGGGGTAAAAAGGAATGAACAAAGTCTCCAAGAAATGTGGGACTATGTGAAAAGACCTAATCTACGTTTGGTAGGTGTACCAGAATGTGACAAAGAGAATGAATCCAGGCTGGAAAATACTCTTCAGGATACTATCCAGGAAAACTTCCCCAACCTAGCAAGGCAGGCCAATATTGAAGTCAAGGAAATACAGAGAACACCACAAAGATATTCCTCAAGAAGAGCAACCCCAAGGCACATAATTGTCAGAGTCACCATGGTTAAAATGAAGGACAAAACGTTAAGGGCAGCCAGAGAGAAAGGTCAGGTTACCCACAAAGGGAAGCCCATCAGGCTCACAGCAGAGCTTTCAGCAGAAACCCTACAAGCCAGAAGAGAGTGGGGGCCAATATTCAACATCATTAAAGAAAAGAACTTTCAAGCCAGAATAACATATCCAGCCAAACTAATCTTCATAAGTGAAGGAAAAATAAAATCCTTTGCGAACAAGCAAGTACTCAGAGATTTCATCACCACCAGGCCTGCTTTACAAGAGCTCCTGAAAGAGGCTCTATACATAGAAAGGAACAACCAGTACCAGCCACTCCAAATATATACCAAATGGTAAAGAGCATCAACACAACCAAGAATCTGCATCAACTAACGGGCAAAACAGCCAGCTAGCATCAAAATGGCAATAACAAATTCACATATAACAATATTAACCTTAAATGTAAATGGACTAAATGTCCCAATCAAAAGACACAGACTGGCAAATTGGATAAAAAGCCAAAAACCATCAGCGTGCTGTGTCTAGGAAACCCATCTCACATGCAATGATACACAAGGGCTCAAAGTAAAGGGATGGAGTAAAATTTACCAAGCAAATGGAGAGCAAAAGAAAGCAGGAGTTACAATTCTCGTCTCTGATTAAATAGACTTTAAAGCAACAAAGATCAAAAGAGACAAAGAAGGACATTACATAGTAAAATGATCAATGCAACAAGAAGATCTAACGATCCTAAATATATACACACCCAATACAGGAGCACCCAGATACATAAGGCAAGTTCTTAATGACTTACAAAGAGACTTAGACTCCCACACAATATTAGTGGGAGACTTTAACACCCCATTGTCAATATTAGACAGATGAACCAGACAGAAAATTAACAAGGATATCCAAGGCTTGAACACCAGACCTGGAACAAGCAAACCTAACAGACATTTACAGAACTCTCCACCCCAACTCCACAGAATATAAATTCTTCTCAGCACCACATCACACCTACTCTAAAATTGACCACATAATTGGAAGCAAATCACTCCTCAGCAAATGCAAAAGAACAGGAATCATAACAAACAGTCTCTCAGACCACAGTGCAATCAAGTTAGAACTCACAATTCAGAAACTAACTCAGAACCGCACAACCTCATGGAAACTGAAGAACTGGCTCTTGAATGTTGACTGGATAAACAAAGAAATGAAGGCAGAAATAAAGACGTTCTTCGAAACCGACGAGAATGAAGACACAACATACCAGAATATCTGGGACACATTTAAAGCAACCTCTAGAGGAAAATATATAGCACTGAGTGCCCACACGAGAAGCAAGGAGAGATCTAAAATTGACACCTTATTGTCAAAATTGAAAGAGCTGGAGGAGCAAGATCAAAAAAAACTCAAAACCTAGCAGAAGACAGCAAATAACTAAGATCAGAGAAGAACTGAAGGAGATAGAGACACAAAAAACCCTTCAAATAACCAATAAATCCAGGAGCTGGTTTTTGGAAAAGATCAACAAAATAGACCACTAGCCAGATTAATAAAAAAGAAAAGAGAGAATAACCAAATTGATACAATAAAAAATGATAAAGGGGATATCACCACAGATTCCACAGAAATTCAAACCATCATCAGAGATTATTACAAACAATTCTATGCACATAAACTAGTAAACCTGGAAGAAATGGATACATTCCTGGACACCTGCCTCCTCCCAAGCCTAAACCAGGAAGAAGTCAAAACACTGAATAGACCAATAACAAGGTCTGAAGTTGAGGCAGCAATTAAGAGCCTACCACCCAAAAAAGCCCAGGTCCAGTTGGGTTCACAGCCAAGTTCTACCAGAAATACAAAGAGGAGCTGGTACCATTCCTTCTGAAACTATTCCAAATAATCCAAAAAGAGGGAATCCTTCCCAAATCATTTTATGAGACCAACATCATCCTGATTCCAAAACCCGGCAGAGACTCAACAAGAAAAGAAAACTTCAGGCCAATATTCATGATGAACATAGATGCAAAGATCTTCAATAAAATACTGGCAAGCCAATTGCAACAGCACATCAAAAAGCTTATCCACCATGATCAAGTAGGCTTCATCCCAGGGATGCAAGGCTGGTTCAACATACGCAAGTGTATAAACGTAATTCACCACATAAACAGAACCAAAGACAAAAACCACATGATTATCCCAATTGATGCAGAGAAGCCTTTGACAAACTTCAACAGCCCTTTATGCTAAAAACCCTTAATAAACCAGGTATTGACAGAACATATCCCAAAATAATAAAAGCTATTTATGACAAACCAACAGCAAATATCATACTGAATGGACAAAAACCGGAAGGATTCCCTTTGAAACCTGGCACTAGACAAGGATGCCGTCTCTCACCACTCCTATTCAATATAGCACTGGAAGTTCTAGCCAGAGCAATCGGGCAAGAAAAAGAAATAAAGCATATTCAAATAGGAAAGGAGGAAGTCAAATTGTCTCTATTTGTGGACGACATGATTGTATATCTAGAAGACTCCATTGTCTCAGCCCAAAATCTCCTGAAACTGATAAGCAAATTCAGCAAAGTCTCAGGATACAAAATCAATGTGCAGAAATCACAAGT
>NW_022440730.1:0-6552 GCF_009761245.1 Sapajus apella
ATGTCTGTAGTCCTAGCTACTTAAGAGGCTGAGATGGGAGTACTGCTTGAGCCCAGAAGAATGAAGCTACAGCAAGCCATAATCACAGCACTGCAATGCAACCTGAGTGACAGAGCAAGTCCCTGTCTCTGAAAAGAAAAGGAAAGAAATGCAAGTTTTTAAAATTGATTCGTGAGAGTAACCAAGTTTGAGGAGAAACAGAGGAAAAAAGAGCACTGAATGGTGAGGGTAGTGACTGGTTCGCCTCAGTTCCTAGCTAATTAATTGGCTTCTGAAAAATTTCTTACTAAAATCCCAGCTCTGGGGCTCAGTCATGCAATCCAATGATAAATCCTAAATCCTTTACAAATGCTCATCATTTTTTCTTTACATGCCTTCTAGTGAAAAATTATTCAGTGCCTAAATATCAAGTGGTCTGAAATGATAGCAGCTGTTTATTAAAGAAATAACAACTCAGCCAGGTGAAGTGGCTCACACCTGTAATCCCAGCACTTTGGGAGCCCAAGGCAGGCAAATCACCAGAGGGCAGGAGTTTGAGACCGGCCTAGACAACATGGCAAAACCTCATCTCTACTAAAAATACAAAGCTGGGTTTGATGGTTCATGCCTGTAATCCCAACTACTTGGGAGGTGGAGGTAGTGAATCTTTTGAACTCGGGATGTGGTGCTTGCAGTAAGCAAGCATAGCACCACTGCACTTCAGCCTGGGCAACAAGAGTGAAACTCCATCTCAGAAAAAAAGAAAAAACAAAAGAAATAACATCTCAATTTTTTTGTTTGTTTTTGAGATGGAATCTTTCTCCATCACCCAGGCTGGAGTGCAGTGGTGTGATTTTGACTCATTGCAACCTCCACCTCCCGGCTTCAAGTGATTCTTCTGCCTCAGCCTCCTGAGTAGCTGGGATTACAGGCACGTGCCACCATGCCCAGCTAATTTTTTATTTTAGGCAGAGACGGTGTTTTGCCATGTTGGTCAGGAAAATGTAGATCTCTTGACTTCATGATCCACACTCCTCAGCCTCCCAAAGTGCTGGAATTATAAGCATGAGATTTTAATTGTAAGCACTGCACCCAGGATTTAACATCTCGATTTTTGAAAACCATGAGTCAAATATTATTTTCCTTTTCTCATTTTACAGGTGTGCAGCCTAAAGGACAGAGAACTTAAAGAATTTTCCTAAGTGGCAGAATGCAGATTTAAATTCTATCACTTTGGCCTCAGAGTTTGTGCTTTATTTTATTATGATAAATTCATCTTTTTTAAAACCAAGAGACATATGCAAAATTCTGCTACAATTAAAAAAAAAAAAGCCTCTTCCTTTTCTTGACTATGGCTGCAGGCAGGGCTCACACTGCATTTTCTTTACTATGTCCTGCTGGGATGGAGACATGACAGTGAGCTCCTGTCATGTCTCCCTCTTATGAGCAGACCCCATAAGCATGGAGAGAAGGAAATACATTAGAGGGTGTTGTAGAAAATGCTTTCATTCCAGGCACTGCTGTTTACCCCTAAACTTTCTTTTTTTTTTTTAGATGGAGTTTCACTCTTGTTACCCAGGCTGGAGTGCAATGGCACGATCTCAGCTCACCGCAACCTCCTGGGTTCAGGCAATTCTCCTGTCTCAAACTCCTGAGTAGCTGGGATTACAGGCACGCGCCACCATGCCCAGCGAATGTTTTGTATTTTTAGTAGAGACGGGGTTTCACCATGTTGACCAGGATGGTCTCGATCTCGACCTCGTGATCCACCTGCCTTGGCCTCCCAAAGTGCTGGGATTACAGGCTTGAGCCACTGCGCCCGGCAGGTGTAGATAATTGAATCATGGGTGTGGTTTTCCCCATGCTGTTCTCATGATAATTAGTGAGGCTCACTAGATCTGATGGTTATATTAGCATCTGGCATTTCCTGTGTGTCTGAGCCCTCATTTTCTTCCTTGCTGCCCTGTGGAACGGAGTCTTCTGCCCTAAAGTTTCCTGAGGAACCGCCGTCTCCCTGCCAGTCATTTGGAACTGTGAGTTAAATTAAACTTCTTTTCTTTATAAATTACCCAGTCTTGGGCAGTTCTTTATAGCAGCATGAAAACAAACTAATACAGCATTGAAAATACTAATTTATTTCCCTTGGTTCCATTGTTTCTGTTAAGAAATCAACTTTAAAGAAAATTTAGCTCTTTGTATTTTGTGTTCTTCTATTTTACCACGAGGTGTCTTTGTGCAGATTTCTTTAATTCAGTGTGCTTTGGGAATAATTGAATGTTTGTATCCGTAAAGTGATCTCTTTCATTAGCTTTGGAAAACTCTTGGTTAATACTGCCTTTGTTTCATATACTTCTCTTTTTCTGAAGTTCTAAGTACACATATGTTGGAACTTCGCACTGTGTCCAATATCTCTCTTACCCAGTCTTGTTTCTGTCTCTCTGCCATGCTTAATTCTCAATAAATATTTTCTGATGTTACCTACAGTTTTCTAATTATCTCTTCAGCTGTGTCCAATTTACTATTAAACACATCTCGTTTTAAACTTTTCGCTCTTGTATTTGTAAATTATAGATTTTTGGTTTTTTAAAGCCGCAAAATAATTTTTATAGTTTTGTTTTCTGCTGAAATACTTATTCAAACTCAAATAAAACAAGCAGTTATTTAAAAGTTTAAGTCTAATAATTACAATATATTCAATCTCCTTTTCAATCTGCTATTATTAATTTTAAAATATTTTTATAAAATTTAGTGTTACTTTTCCTTTGCTATCTCATTTTTGTTTGTTGAATATTATATTTGAAAATTGTTTATGGACATAATCTGAGGTCCAGAATGGTGTTTTTTCTTCTGAAAAGGATTTTATTGGTGACCTCTCTTCCATATTTTCCAGTTTTTCCATTTGTCCTTAACAGGAGAGTTAGTCCTCTGTTACAGAAAATGCACCTTTTAAATATTATTGGACCTTTTAAATATACATTTTAATATTATTTGACTTTTAAAAGGATATTTTCCTCTAAAGTGGAGACATTTCTATTCTATGTTGGGCTAAGAGAGAATGCAGACAGGGAACAAGTTTTGCCTGTTTTCCAATGAGAGACCCCCTGTGGTAACAGAGGCTCTTCTTTTTTTTACCTAGTGAGTTACTTCCTCTCTTTGGTACCCAATTTTCTCATGTTTAAAATTAGGGAGCAAAGCACCATTGGTCACACCTGTAATCCCAGCACTTGGGGAGGCCAATGTCAGCAGATCACGAGTTCAAGAGATCAAGACTATCCTGGCCAACATGGTGAAACCCTGTCTCTACTAAGAATACAAAAATTAGCCAGGAATGGTGGCAGATGCCTGTAATTCCAGCTACTTGGGAAGCTGAGGCAGGAGAATCTCTTGAACCTGGGAGGTGGAGGTTGCAGTGAGCCAAGATTGTGCCACAGCATTCCAGTCTGGGCAACAGAGTGAGACTCTATCTATCTATATCTAAATAAATAAATAAATAAAATTAATAAAAATAGGGAAGTAAAACCACATGTCCCCTAGGATCCTTTCTTCTTTGTCTTCCTATGAGTTAACTAAAGAGATTTGTTTTCTTATAAGCATACATCCAAAAAGGTACTCAAGGTAGGTTTTCCATGTTTTCTGGAATCTTGTAATTGCCCCAAATGATGAGGGAGTATTTGTAGGAGAAGCTCTTCCTTCCTTTTTTTTTTTTTTTTTTTAAAGAGATAAAATGTCTCCCTGTCACCCAGGCTGGAGTGCAGTGGTACAATCCTGGATCACTTCAACCTCAAACTCTTGGCCTCAAGTCATCCTCCAATTCTAACCTCTGGAGTAGCTGGGACAACAGACACAGACCACCATGCCCTGCTAATTTTTAAAATTATTTTGTAGAGACAGGATTTCACTATGTTGCCCAGGCTGGTCTCAAACTCCTGGCCTCAAGTGATCCTTCTGCCTCAGCCTCCCAAAGTGCTGGGATTACAGGTGTGAGACATGGTGCCTGGACCTTCATTGCTTTTTAATAACCTTAATTACCGTCTTCTGAATATTTTTAGAACTACAATATTTTTGTCTTTTGAGGGTAGAGTTGAAGCTGATTTCCATAAATAGTCATTTTGAGTCAAGTCTTTTGAATGAAGTGAGCGGCCAGAGATGATGACACAATTTTGGCTAAAAGAATTTCTGAGACAGCACACTGTGAGCTCTAAAATGTGTGTGCTGGGGGCAGCCGGGGTGGGGGGTGAGTGGTTTATAAAAAGAAAATATGAAGAAAAAAAAAGAAAGTAGAATGTATGTGCCAGTCACTGGGCCACAGTTCACTCTTCTTGCCAAACTCAGAATTGTAGATGATAATTATTTATTTATTTGTTTGTTTATTATTTTTTGTTTTAGACTCACTCTGTCACACAGGCTGGAGTGCAGTGGCATTATCTCAGCTCACTGCAACCTCCACCTCTGGGTTCAAGCAATTCTCCTGCCTCAGCCTCCCAAGTAGCTGGGATTACAGGCATGTAACACCACGCCTGGCTAATTTTTGTACTTTTATTTTTTGAGATGGACTCTCGCTCTGTTGCCCAGGCTGGAATGCAGTGGCCTGATCTCAGCTCACCACAACCTCCACCTCCCCAGTTCAAGCCATTCTCCCTGCCTCACCCTCCCAAGTAGCTGGATTACAGGCACCTCCCACCATACCTGGCTAATTGTATTTTTAGTAGGGATAGGGTTTCACCTTGTTGGCAGCTGGTCTTGAACACCTGACCTCAAGTGATCTAGCCACCTCAGCCTCCCAAAGTGCTGAGATCACAGGCATGAGCCACTGTGCCTGGCCAATTTTTTCTAATATCAAAGGAATCACCAGGGTCTTCCCTTTCTTTTGATTCATTTATTTTCTCTGTCATGCCAATTTTAGTACATGTACTGCCAAAGTGGGCACTGATTCTGTGTTTATTTATTTATTTGTTTGTTTATTTATTTATGAGACAGGGTTTCACTGTGTCTTCCAGGCTGGAATACAGTGACATGCTCATGGCTCACTGCAATCTCTGTTTCCCAGGGCTCAAGCAATCCTCCTGCCTGGGCCTTTCAAAGTGTGGAGGTTACAAGACTAAGCCACTGTGTCCAGCCTGCAATGTTTAACTGCTGACTTTGATGCCTGGTTTTGGTTGTACTAGACACTCCGACTACTTTTTTCTTTAAAAATTACTGGTTTGTTCAGCTCCTTCAAAAGATCTTTGGTGTTTTATACATCCTAATATGTGAGGCCAGGTGTGGTGGCTCATGCCTGTAGCCCCAGCATTTGGGGAAGCCAAGGTGGGAGGATCTCTCGAGACCAAGAGTTCAAAATCAGTCTGGGCAACATAGTTTTTGAATGGCAGTTTATTTTAAGCCATTGTTTCTGGAATAATTTAATCTGATCCAGTGTTGGATTTTTCTTTCACTCATAGAGAGAAAAATAAAGATGATAGCTATAGCATTTACTGAGCACTAACTATGTGCCCACAATTGATCCTCATCAAACCCTCTGAGGCATGGACCACTATACTACTGCCATCCCCATTTTATGGAGAAGATACTGAGGCAAAGGGGGGTTAAGTACCTTGCTAAGCATAGGCAGCTGTTAATGCAGTAAAGCTGGGGTTCCGAACCACTCTTGCAATCAGTGCGACACTGTGTCTCTGGACTCCAGACCAATTTCTCTGATGCTTAAAATTTGCCTGCATTAAATGCACTTTTTTGAAATATATTTCTTTTATTTCTTTTTTGAGATGGAGTCTTGCTCTGTCTCTCAGGCTGGAGTGCAGTGGTGCAATCTCAGCTGACTGTGACCTCCGCCTTCTAGGTTCAAACAATTCTCCTAACTCAGTCTCCTGAAGAGCTGTGATTACCGGTGGCCATCACCACTCCTGGTTAATTTTTGTATTTTTAGTAGAGGCAGGGTTTTACCATGTTGGCCAAGCTGGTCTTGAACTTCTGACCTCAGGTGATCTGGTCACCTTGGCCTCCCAAAATGCTCGGATTACAGGCATGAGCCCCCACACCTGGCCCCCTGGGTAGCATGAGCCACTGCACCCAACCAGAATAAAAGATCTTTAAATGGAATCACTTGGTTATATTGAACAGTTTACTTTCAGACCAGCCTGGCTAACATGGTGAAACACTGTCTGTCTCTACTAAAAATATAAAATTAGCTGGGTGTGGTGATGTGCACCTGTAATCCCAGCTACTCCAAAGGCAGAGGCAGGAGAATCACTTGAACCAAGGAGGCAGAGCTTGCAGTAAGCAGAGATGGTGCCATTGCACTCCAGCTGGGCTACAAGAGTGAAACTCAGCCTCAAAACAAAAACAAAAACAAAAAACTTTATTCTGTGTCCTTACTTTTTCCCATTTTCTCATAAATCAATGAAAATTCTGCTGCAAACTTTCATCAGCCTGCCAGCTAACATTACGTTAATCCTCCTTGCTTCTTTGGTTTAGTATACTTAGCTCAAATCTAAGAGATTGGGTGGGGGAGCGGTGGGGCTTCCAGCTCTCCCAGTTCTTAAACTTGTGGCCTTATGTTCATTGTCCCACAATTTCTTA
>NW_022440731.1:0-6548 GCF_009761245.1 Sapajus apella
AAAATGTGGCACATATACACCATGGAATATTATGCAGCCATCAAAAACGATGAGTTTCTGTCCTTTGTAGGGACATGGATGAACCTGGAAACCATCATTCTCGGCAAACTGACAGAAGAGCAGAAGATCAAACACCGCATGTTCTCACTCATAGGTGGGTGTTGAACAATGAGAACACATGGACACAGGGAGGGGAGCACTACACACTGGAGTCAGTTGGGGGGAAACAGGGGAGGGACGGTGGGGAGTGGGGAGCTGGGGAGAGATAGCAAGGGGAGAGATGCCAGATGTAGGTGATGGGGAGGAAGGCAGCAAATCACACTGCTAGGTGTGTACCTATGCAACAATCTTGCATGTTCTTCACATGTACCCCAAAACCTAAAAAGCAATAAAATAAATAAATGGGAAAAAAAAAAAAGAGATCAAGACCATCCTGGCTAACATGGTGAAAACCCCGTCTCCACTAAAAATACAAAAAAATAAAAAATAAAAAATTAGCCAGGCATGGTGGCATGTGCCTGTAATCCCAGCTACTCGGGAGGCTGAGGCAGGAGAATCGCTTGAATCTGGAAGGCGGAGGTTGCAGTGAGCCAAGATTGTGCCACTGCACTCCAGCCTGGGTGACAGAGTGAGACTCCATCTCAAAAATAAAAAACAAATGAAAAATAAATAAAATAAAATCAGAATAAAATGAAGGTTAGTTCTTTTATATTGAAGAAAATATTTTAATATATAATGTTAATATTTTTGTCTTTTTACAAAGAGTTGTAATTTTTTTTTCTATTATTTTATAGAAGAGGGAACTCAGGAAGGTAAAAGTGCCTAGGGCTATGAAAGTGTAACACAGCCCTGCTGTCAGTCCTTGTTTCAAGAAAAACTGGTATTCCATGGGAAAAGCAACTAGTTTAACTCACAGCTCAATCGCACATGTGCTTTTCCTCAAGGCGACCATCCTAGCAGAAGTACTTTATGTATACTTCCCTTTGGGTCACATGGAATAGTTTAAATTGTGTTCCAAAGTGTTAGATTTAAAATTAATACTTTTTACTATTTCATCAAGGACATTCTTAAGCTAAACTGGCTCTTTTTATTTGTATGTCTGTGAGTTCTTGGTAATAATAAAATAATAATAATAGTAAAATGATGATCATTGATGCCATTGCTAATTTGTGGTAAGTCACCAGCAGTTTTACCCACTATTGTTCTTGCGCTATTTGTGCAAAGATCAGCACAGTGAAAAGCCAAATAATGTTTTAATGTTAACATAAAAATAGTTGTGACTTTTGGTACCTCCAGAAAGGGCCTCAGTGACCTTCGGGGGTCTGCAGACCACATTTTGAGAAGCGCTGCTTCACAACATCACAAGCTGGGCCATTGTTAATTTAACCAACTCCTTATTTTTTCTTCTTTCAGGCTGCTTCCAACTCTATTATAAAGGTGTTATGAATATTCTTAAAGATTAGCCAGGCGCAGTGGCTCACGCCTATTATCCCAGCACTTTGGCAGGCCAAGGTGGGCGAATTCCTTGAGGTCAGGACTTTGAGACCAGCCTGGCCAATATGGTGAAACCCCATCTCTACTAAAAATACAAAAATTAGCTGGGTATGGTAGTGCGGGCCTGTAACTGCAGCTACTCAGGAAGCTGAGGCATGAGAATCGCTTGAACCCAGGAGGCAGAGGTGGCAGTGAGCTGAGATCATGCCACTGCACTCCAGCCTGGGTGACAGAGTGACACTGTCTCCCACCAAATAAGGTATATATTTGTGTACATCTGGTTATCAAGGATACATTCTTAGAGGTGGAATTGCTGAATTAAAGATCCCAATTTAAAAGCTTTAACACCGGTAGCCAAATTGCTCTCTGGAGAAGCTGGGACAGTGGTTAGGCCAATAGGCAAGGCTGAGCATTCTGGTTT
The DNA here is from genome assembly GCF_009761245.1 of Sapajus apella. NCBI lineage: Eukaryota > Metazoa > Chordata > Mammalia > Primates > Cebidae > Sapajus > Sapajus apella. The sequence goes on from NW_022440731.1 coordinate 1,916, forward strand.
CCTCACAACCTTCTTGCCCTACCCTGAGTGTTCCCCAAGACCTATGATAATCTGAGAGTCAGACGATGGAGGTGTCACTATTTCCTTCAGTTTATCTTGACTTCCTTAGTGGAAGGACAGAGAGTAGGTCTCCTAAACTTTTGATCAACGCACTTCAAACCAAGAGGAATGTGTGTGCATGAGTGGGGTAGCCAGGGAGGGGAGATCCGGAAAGAAAGCCTCAGGCAAACCTTCCATATTTCTCCCTCAGTGTCCTCTGCCCTCCACTAACACACATGCGTTTTATTCCATTGAACAGATTCATTCAGCATCTTTGCAGGCTGAAGCCTTTTTCCTCACTTGATTAATGAAGGGATGGGTTCTTTCTCTTTGATCTGCAATTGGCGGCAACATCTGACACTTTTCCTTGTTTTCAACAACCCCTCTTGCCTTTTTTAAGCAATTAATGCCCTTCTTTAAGATAAGGATAGGTGAATAGTTACCCTTAATTAGGAATAACAAAGGGGCCAGAGGAAACCATCCTAGAGAATTTGTAGAAAGGAAGAGGGCTGTATATTACCTCTTTTCTTGCCTAGAGGCATCTCTAAATTTAAATGTTTTTCCCCCCTGAGGTGAGAGCTGGATTGAAACTACTAGTTGAAGGATTTAGAATACCTATAGAGCAGTGAAACTCAAAGTGTGCTCTGCAGACCATTAATGGGATCCCTGAGACCTTTTCACGTGGTCTGCGGCCAAAACTACTTTCAAAATAATGTGCCTTTTTCATTGTGTTGACATTTGCACTGATGACACAAAAGCATTGGTGGGTAAACTGCTGGAGCCTTAGCATGAATCAAGACAGTGGCCCCAAACTGTACTAGCAGTCATAGAATTCTTCACCTGATCACATACACACACACACACACACACACACACACACACACAGCCCACAGAAAGAGAGCATTAGTTTCACTTAAGAATTAAGAATGTCCCTAGTGAAACAAATTTTTTAAAAATTTTAAAAGCTTGTATCTGCTACCATAAACTTGAGAGTTTCCCAATACTTTTCTGATGAGATTGGTGCTAGTATTCACTACTATAAGTTTTTGTTGTTGTATTTTAAAATCTATCAACATTTGAAAGATCTGCATACGTTAGCAAACCAATATTTTTGAAGTGACCAATGTATGATGCCACAAAATCATGCATAGATAAAAAGATCCATTCAAAGTGCAAGGTAAACCGATGGATTTAATGTCACAGAGTATGAAAAGTTAGTGATGTTTTCAAATTCTACGTAACTACTAAACCTTAAGAGCTGACCATCTGTTGAGTTTTGGTATAGAATCAGAGAACAATCCACAATTATCTGAAAAGAGTACTGTAATATTCGTTCCTTTAAAAGAAAAACAAAACTTTTGCATGGAAAGAAAAATACCTTTAAAAAGCCAAATGACAAACTGGAAGAAAATATTGGCAAAATATAACACAAATAAAAACTATTGTCCTTGCTTTAGTCTTCTTGGGCTGCCATAACAAAATACCATAGATTGGGTAGCTTAAACAACAGGAATTAGTTTTCTCACAGTTATGGAAGCTTGAAAGTCCAAGATCTTCCAACAGTGTCTGGTTCCTGGAAAGGGCTTTCTTTCTGGCTTGTAGACAACTGCTTTGTCCTTACATAGCCTTTTTTCCATGGATGTGTGTGGGTGGTTTGGGGGGCTAGAGAAAGCATTCTTTGATGTCACTTCTTATAAAGACACTAATTGTATTGGATTAGGGTCCCATCCTTATGATCTCATTTAAACTTAGTTACCTCCTAAAAGCTCTATCTCCAATTACCATCACATTGGAGGTTAGAGCTTCAACATATGAATTTGTGCGAGACAATTCAGTTCATAGCACTCCCTAATATCTTCTGGCTGGGTGGGGTGGCTTATGCCTGTAATCTCAGCACTTCGGGAGGGCAGATAGCTTGGGCAGATAGCTTGAGCCCAGGATCTCAAGATCAGCCTGGACAACATCGTAAAAACCCATCTCTACAAAAAACACAAAAATTAATTGGGTGTGGTGGCATGTGCCTGTAGTCCCAACTACTTGGAAGTCTGAGGTGGGAGGATGCTTGACCCAGGGAGGCTGAGGCTGCAGTGAGCTGAGATCATGCCACTGCCCTCCAGCCTGGGCAACAGAGCCAGACCCTGGCTCAAGAAAACAAAAAACAAAAAACAAACAAACAAAAAAACCTTCTGAAAATTAATTAATGTCCCATTGAAAGATACCCAGAAAATATGAACATCTAATAGGAAGAGATATAAAGATGGTACTTAAAATATGGAAAGATGTTGAACTTCATTCATAAGAGAAGTACAAATAGAAGTACACATAGAAACCCTTTCTTACTTACCAGCCTAGCAAAAGTTCAAAAGCTTGAAACTATATTGGCAGTGCTGTAGGAAATAGGCTCTTTCTCTAAAGAGACTTGTAGAAATACCGCTTCAATTCTATGGAGGGAAATTTAGCAATATTTAATAAAAGTTATCTCTGCCTTTACCCTTAACAAAATAATTATGGTTTTAGAACTTATCCTGAAGCTACATTGCCAATAATACAAAAATTCATATGTACAAGGTTATTCATTGCCTCGTTATTGGTAATTGCAAAATATTGGCGGCTACTTAAATGTACAAGCATAGAAAATTAGTTGAATAAATTATGATATAATATACACAAAAAATATTATATGCTATAAAAAAGAATAATGAAGATCTCTATAAACTAATATGAGGCAAATTCCAGAAGACATTGTTAAGTGAAAAAAGCAAAGTGCAAATGAGAGTATGCCACATTTTGTGTAAGAAAAAAGGGAAATTAAGAAAACATACATATTATGTTACATTTTGTGTAAGAAAAAAGGGAAATTAAGAAAGCATACATCAATTTGCTTACAGATACAACTAGAACCACTGAAAGGATAAACTATAAAATGATGACAATAGTTACCTATAAGGAGTGAGGGGCAGAAAGAATAAGGAAGAAAGTGACACTTATCAGTATACTTTTTGTATACTTTTGACTTTTAGAACATTGACTTTGTTAATGTTCTATATATTCAAAAACTAAAATGACACTTATAAGAATGGGCAAGGAGAAAATTCCTGAAACATAAAGCAAATTAAGACCAATGAATCTAATTGTGTTTCAAATGAATACCATAATCCCACTAAAAGGGAGAGAAAGAAATAATTCAAGGAATTTATGACCACAGTATTTGATATTCTCAGTCTATGGTGGGGAAGAGAGAAAGGGGGGAATTACAAACACATCCTGAACTATTATTTTTTTAGTTTGTTTTTTGTAGTGGCATGGGGAAATCTATTCTAAAATAATTTTTGATGTATTATAGGCTTTAGCAAATGAGTAAACGTGCTGATGTTATCGAGGGCCAAATTTCTCCCTGTGGAAGAAGAGATATAGAACCACGGAATGGAGGAAGACAAGAAAATACCACATAGGGATGTACTGGAATCAGAGGCAAAGGTGTGAAGTCATGATTTTAAAAATAAGTATATATAAATATGTATGTGTATATACTCACATGTATATACATACATATGCATGTGTATGTGTGTATATATGTGTATACACATGCATGTATTTCCTAGCTCTGTCTGCTTAAAGGGCCAAGAACGAAAGACATCCTGTAGCAATAAGCACATCTACTATTCAGATGATCTATTCTTGTGTAAATTTTGGTTAATTGTGTTTTTCTAGTAATTCATTCATTTCAACTGAAGTTTCAAATTTAATGACATTAAATTACTAATAATATTACATAATTATCTTTTTTCACATCCATAGGTCTATTGCTATAGGTCTTTCTTAATTTCTGATACTTTTTTGTGTCTTTTCTATTTTTTTAATCAGTTTTGCTATGGTTTATCCACTTTATGAGTCTGTTCAAAGAACCAACTTTGTTGATCATCTTTATTGTGTTTGTTCCTTAATTCATCAGTTTCTATCATTTTATTTATTATTTATTACTTATTTCTTCCTACTGGGGGTTTAATTTTTTAAATTTTTACTGAAATATAATTCACATGCAAAAAAGTGCACAAATTCTAAGCATGTGTAGTTTTTCACCAGATGAATATACCTGTGTACATAGCACCTAGATCAAGAGACAGAATATTATCAGCATCCTAGAATCTCCTCCTCTGTACCCTCTTTCAGTTTCCATCCCCCAAAGTAGATGTTATCCTGCTGTTTAACACCATGAATTCATTTTGCCTGTTTTGAACTTTCCATAAATGGAGTCATAAAATATGTACTCTTGTATGTCTGGCTTCTTTTGCTTGACCCGTTATCTTTGAGATTCATTTATGATGTTCTATGGAGCAGTAATTCACTCTCTTTTGTTGTTGTTAAATAATGTTCTATTGTTCTAGTGTCTCTCTTTATTTGCATTGAGGTCCAATTTATCAGGTTTCCCTTTTATGGATCATTCTTTCAGTCATAATAAGAATTATTTGCCTAGCCCTAGATTCCAAAGATTTTTCTCCTTTTTTTCTTTTTTGTTTTCTTTTCCCTTTCTTTCTTTCTTTCTTTCCTTCTTTCTTTCTTTCTTTCTTTCTTTCTTTCTTTCTTTCTTTCTTTC
>NW_022440732.1:0-6542 GCF_009761245.1 Sapajus apella
CATCTCTAGGGGAATTTCAGGGACACTGTTGCTGTCTTGTGATTATTGATCCTTTCAAAAATCATTGTATTTGAGAAATAAAGTAGTAGAAAATCTATGACAGAATAGGGAATTAAAGTAGACAGTACACTCAACTGCACTGTGTTTAAAGATTGTAATGAATTTCTGTACATTGTGCTAGTGGTTAAGGTCTGAGACTCTAGGGTCAACCTGAGTTGAAGTCTTGGCTCCATCACTTTATCTCTTGTCCATTTCTTCCTCCATAGGATGAGAGTCATAATAGTGTTAACTCATAGATTATTGTGAATATGAAGTGCACTAGTAGTACATGTAAACAGTCCTGGTCCCTGGCATAAAGACACTCATAAAATATAGTTATTATTATTTTAGAACATGGTTAAGATCTACTTTATGTTTAATATGTCTTTTCCTCACTTAACATATCATGGCTGGGCACAGTGGCCATAATCCGAGCACTTTGTGTGGCTGAGGTGGGTGGATCATCTGAGGTCAGGAGTTTGAGACCACCCTGGCCAACATAGAGAAACCTCATCTCTACTAAAAATACAAAAATTCATTCCAGCTCCTTGGGAGGCTGAGGCAGGAGAATTGCTTGAACTGGGGAGGCTGAGGTTGCATAGAGCCAAGACTGTGCCGTTGTACTCCAGCATGGGTGACAGAGTGAGACTCTGTCTCAAAAAGAAAAAAAAAAAAAGAAGCAAACAAACAAAAAAACATATCACAACTATTTTCCCATGTTTTTAAAAGTTCCACCAGTAATGTAAGAGAACATTGGGTGCCCTGTACCCTTGCCAGTATTGGACATTCTCACTCTAGATATTTGCCAATATGACATATGAAAACTGTCATGTCATTGTTTTGATTTGCATTTTCCCCAAGCACCAGCGAGGTTTAATGGTTTTCACATTTAACAGAATCGTTTTTTTGATTTATAATCACCTTGTTTAATAATGAGGTTTTCATGTTTTTATTAACTGTGTTTCTTCTGTTTAGATAAATCTCAGAGTTTTTCACATAGATTCAGACAAATGTCAGTACAAAGGTCTTTATAAGTCTATGAAAATTTTAATAATTTTTCTTGGTAATTTATGTCTGTAGATTCAAGTTTCGAAGGGCTTTTCCAATTCTGATATCATGGAAATATGTGTAATTTGTTAGTTTTAAAAAAACATGACTTCTTTAATCCCCTAGATTGCAGTTTACTAAGTGTTATCTGAGTCTTCTGGATATTGCCTGTTCATATCTTTGCTCATTTTTCCCCCTCCTGGGTTATCTTTTCTTCTTATTGCTTTATAGGCGTTCTTTAGATATCACAATGGTTAATCTTCTGTTACATGAGTTACATGTATTTTCTCCTGATTTGTTACTTGTCTTTTAATTTTGTTAACGATGTCTTTACATAGAAGTTTTAACTCATGTGGTCCAATCTTTCTCTTAAAAAAAAGTCTTCATTATTCAACTTGAAAATCTTTCACTTCTTTATAGCTTTGGTTTTTGTGTGTGTGCGCGCGTGTTTTAAATTGTTTAGCAAATCTCTACCATCCCAAGATTATCTTTGAAACATTTTCATATATTTTATGTGAAAAATTTTTTTTCACACTGAGCTCATTTAGTTTGTATGGAATTTCCTTTTGTGTCTAGTGTGAGGGTAGGAATCTAACGTTTTCCCAAATGGATAGGCTTTTGTGTCTCTCAGTTCATTGACCTGTTTATATTTCAAATGCCACAAGGTCTTTCTGCATACATAAAGCCTCTTTCTGGATTCTCAGTTCTGTTCCAGTGACAGGTCTGTCTGTGTTTATTCCATTACCTCCCCTCCCCTGTGGCTTTTTATAGAAGTTTGATATCTGATAGGACAAATATGCTTGTTTTCAAATTGTTCTTAGCTATTCCAATGAATTTACTGTTTCTGGTGAATTTTAGAATAATTTTGATGAGTTTTGAGACAAATCCCATTGAGATAATGATTAGAATTGTGCTAAATTTATCGATGAATTTGGGAAGGAGTCAGTTCTCACCAGCAGGTCTTTCTGTCAAGGAGCACACTGTATCTGTTTATTCTGGAGTTGCCTCTCTGATAACAGTTTTAACCTAGATGCTCGTTGTAGCACTGTTTTGTTCTAAACACATGTATTACAACGATATGAGGGAAAAGCCTCATATCATCTCTTCCGGTTTTCATTTCACTTTTCACACTTAATTTTGGGTCTGAAGAGAGTTTATCATGATATATGTCATATGTATACTCAGGCTCTTGTAACAATTGGCAGTATAGTATGATCTCTCTTTCTTATTGTCATTAATGATTAAGGACTATTTATTCAAGTTGATAACTGTACTTAACTCTTATGTTAGATAAAAAGGATGTTTCTAGTTTTTGAGAGTACACATTAAGATAGTGCCTTTACTATTGTTTCATTTGAAAAATGTTTCTGGGGGTTATTTTTTTGGAAAAACCTCTTTGAGGTAATACGTAATCATTGTGAAAATTTCATACAATATTGCAGTATATAAAGAAGGAAGTGCCTTTTGAAAAGATGAGAGTTTTGTTCTCCAAACTTTGAGTCATTGACGTGCCTCCTTGTTACTTTTGCCATATGTTTGTATCATCTGTACTGTTAATTCATAGCAATTTTCTTAAAATTTACTAAAGAAATCCAAAAAGCCTTAGTGATAAGAGCTGTGAACTCATACATTGATGTCTATTACATACATACATAACGTTGATGTTTTATGTACATTGATGCATATTAAATAATGATTTATTCAAATGTATGTATACTTTATAACACACTGGCACAGTGAGTGGAAGTATAGGTTCTGAAATCAAGGTTTCACGGTTTTACATTCTGATTATGCTATGTCCTCCTTCAGTGATAGTAGATAATAAACTTAAGCCTCTGCTTCCATTTTATTTGTTAAATGGGGTTAGTATGCCACCTCCCTTGTGAGGTTATTATAAAATTAAGCAGCGGGTGTACAATCAGTCAGCAGAGCCCTAGTACATAAGAGTTCCACAAATACTAGCTATCATTCAATGCAGTAATTCATAAATACCTCGTGTCTCCTTCGAAGCTAGTTCTCACAGAAGCACCTCAGTTTTAAAGTGCTTACATAGTATTCATTTTAAGAATATACTACGATTTATGGAACAGCATTTTGTAATTACTTTTTGTCATTTTTTTTAAAAAGCAACAAATAACAGGATTGGTTTCTAATATGCAGCACCAGTTTTCCCTCCCAAAGGACTGTATAAATTTGCTGTTCTGGCAGTTTTGACTTCACGATTTAAATATTTGGTGGTGGGCAATAGTGGGTTTAAAAATAATACTTGTTTTTGTTTTAGTTAACATTATTACTCACTAGCCATTAAGGAACACATTAATTACTATTTGTTGTTGAATCTGTGCAGTTTTCTGAGAAATAGGTAAGCCTGCCTCTCTGTGTGTGTGTGTGTGTGTGTGTGTGTGCGCGCGCGTGCGCGTGCATACGTGTGTGCATGCGTGTGATGCAATTTATGTGTATGGTACTAGAAATTGAGAAATTATGGTAATTTCATATTATTCTGGTCAGGGATCCCTGGAATATCAGAAATTGTCTCCAATCTATAGCCACTGTTTTCAAGTCTATAGGGTCGATGGGAGAAAGATTTGGATTAAATATTTACAGTGACAAATGGAAAACAAAGGGACTGTTCCTTGGGCTCTTTCATTTCCCCTAAAATTCACTTACTCCCCCTCTACATTGCCTCCATCTCCATCTGTCTCCCTGGCTCCTGAAAAGACAGCACTGTTAAGCACTGTTTAAGGGTCAGATCAACCATCTGGCCCTTCTTGCAGTCTCATTTTTTGGTGGCTCCCATGTTTATGCCTGTTCTGCGCTTTTCTCCTACTGTTAAGCTGTCTGTTGTTGGTTCATTTCTGCAGTGAACCTTTAGAGAGGAAAGTGAAAGCTTTCCTTCCAGCCATACAATAGAATGACAAAGCGGAAAAGTTTAGACAGAATTTCCCATTTAAGTGCCAAAACTTCATACTCCATTTCTGATAAAAAGCACAAAGGTTAAAAAAACAAACAAACTTATCTTTTGACCCAAAGCTCTGTTGACATTCTATTAAACAAACACCAACCTTTTTAATTTTTATGATGTAAATGGCAGATATTTTTATAATTCTTACACTAATAAATCATTTCTCTGATGTTTTTGGTGAAACCCAATATTCATAATAAAGTCCAGAACCATGAATTGTTTTAAATGATTTTTCCTTATGTGTGATTACAAGTATACCTCTACAGGAAGTTAGTGTACTCTCACACGAGCTAATTTTTTGGAGTAAAAGACCTACTGTAGAAACTCCCAGAAACACAATAGTGATAAGCATCCACAGAACGCCAAGAAAGTCATGCCCAGGATACAAATAATCAGGTGGAAAAATGATCGCCTGGAATAATAACAGTTGAAATAAAGGTCAGTGACATTTACAATATTTCAGTAAAAAATGATAATCCTTAGAAACCGTCAAGCTTCTTTAAGAGGTAACCACACACCTCAGATATCACCAGGGGATTCCACTGCTTCAAGAAAGATTGGAAGTCACCAGTCTCATGTTTTTTTGCATGGCTGGCAGTGTTTTCAGGCATTCTACATGTAGAGTGTCATTTTTTTTTTTTTTCCTTTTTATTGATGTAAAGCAGGCATACCCAATTTTTTGGCTTCCCTGGGCAACATTAAAAGAAGGAATCTTGCCTTAGGCCACACATAAAATACATTAACACTAACAATAGCTGTCGATCTAAAAAAAAATCACAGAAAGTCCAGGCGCAGTGGCTCATGCCTGTAATCCCAGCACTTTGGGAGGCTGAGGCTAGCAGATCACCTGAGGTCAGGGGTTCCAGACCAGCCTGGCCAACAGGGTGAAACCTCATCTCTACCAAAAATACAAAAATTAGCCAGGTGTGGTGGCAGGCACCTGGAATCCCAGTTACTCAGGAGGCTGAGGTAGAAGAATGGCTTGAAAGAGGGAGGCAGAGGTTGCAGTGAGCCGAGATGGTGCCATTGCCCTCCATGCCCTCCATCCTGGGAGACAAGAAGGAGATTGTGTCTCAACAACAACTACAACAAAAAATTACAAATTTATTTATTTATTTAATTGCATTGTACGTTTTGGCGTACATGTGAAGAACATGCCATATTGTTGCATAGGTACACATGCGGCATTGTGATTTGCTGCCTTCCTCCCCTTCACCTATATCTGGCATTTCTTCCCATGCTGTCTCTCCCCAACTCCTCACCCCGCGCTGTCCCTCCCCTATTTCCCCCCAACGGACCCCAATAAGTGGTGCTCCCCTCCCTGTGTCCATGTGTTCTCATTATTCAACACCCGCCTATGAGTGAAAACATGCGGTGGTTGGTTTTCTGTTAATTTTTTATTTTATTATTTTTGAGAGTGTCCTGCTCAGTCGCCCAGGCTAGAATGCAGTGGTGCAATCTTGGCTCACTCTCACCTCTGCCACCTGGGCTCAAGCCATCCTCTTGCCTCAGCCTCCTGAGTAGCTGGTATTACAGGTGCCTGCCACCCTGCCTGGCTATTTTGTGTACCTTTAGTAGAGACAGGGTTTCACCATGTTGGTCAGGCTGGTCTGGAACTCCTGACCTCAACTGATCTGCCGGCCTCAGCCTCCCAATTGCAGGCGTGAGTCACCACACCTGGCCTGTCATTTCTTTCTATTTGAGTAACATAAGGCCTTTAAGACCCTTTCTCCTTTGGGTCAATCCATGATCTGCACCAAACACATTTTACAAAACAAAGGACAGTACAGTCCTCATTCACATCCTGGTCATGATGTCGCTCCTAGGGACTCTCATACTGCAAACCTCCCAGCAGGCACACCCCTTTCCTCTCCATCTGATGGGCTTCTCAGCTCCCATCACACTGACTGGACACAGACTCCCTAGAGGCAGCCCCCAAGAGCAGAAGACATGGATGACTCAGAAGTTCCTAAAAAGTCATCAAGCCAGATGACGCAAAACTCAAATGACATTTCACTTTGTTTTGGTTTATTCTGTTTGAGACAAGAGTGCAGTAGGTGTCCAACTAATCCTTTTTGGAATCTTTTGTAGAGATTGGGTTTCTCTCTGATGTTCAGGCTAGTCTTAAACTCCTGGTCTCAGGTGATCTGCCCACCTTAACCCGCCAAAGCACTGAAATTACAGGCCTGCACTGTACAATTTGCTGTGTGACACAGCCCAATAGCAAAGAAGAAACGCCAGGGGTCCAGTGTCTACTCATATGGGTGGATTGATGGCTGGGAAACCCCAGGAGGAGCCAAAAGAGCAGCCATAGCACCTGAATTTCCTGGGCCTTTCAGGGCACCCTGAGGTGGCCAGGACAGAGGTGGGGGTGGCTTAGTGCTGGGGGAGGGAAGGGGGTGGGATCTGAGTTGAGGAGGGGGACGGGAGGGTGGGTGAGGAAGGGGAAAATGGGATGTTGGGCACCTGGAGGAGGGGGTCTGGGAAAGAATCT
>NW_022440733.1:0-1155 GCF_009761245.1 Sapajus apella
TGTAAAATCATCTTATGGAGTTAAATTGATGTGTGTGTCCAGAGGTTCTGATATCTTTTCTTTGGGGAATCTGGAAACAGATATTTTCCGTCTTAACCCGGCATTTGAGACCTAGCATTAAGACTGCGTTTATACCACAGGAGAAACATCTAGTTCAAACTTCTCTGCTTTGTGTTCGATCACCTTAGGAAGTTGCATCTATGTTTAGATTCAGCGAGTTAGAAACACGTTTCTTCTAAAAGCAGCATTTGGATATTCCAGTGTGAAAGAGCCTGCAGGCGGTAATCAGAAACATCTTGCTCTAAAACAAAAACGCAGCTATCTATCAGAATGGTTGTCAAGCTGTAAAATCATCTCACAGAGTTAAACTGAGGTGTGTTTGCAGCAGTGCAGAAATGCTTTGCTTCGAGAATCTGGAAACAGATATTTATAGCCATATACACGCATGAGAGGACTACCAGTAAGACTGCGTTTAAAACACAGAAGAGACGTCTATTTCAACCTGCTGTGCTTTGTGATCGTTTACCTTAGGAAGTTGCATATATGTTTAGATTCAGCGAGTTAGAAAAACGTTTCTTCTAAAATCTGCGTTTGGATATTCCAGAGTGTGTGAGAGTAAAGCCCGTAATGAGAAATATCTTGCTCTAAAACAAAAACGCAGCTATCTAGCAGAATGGTTGTCAATCTGTACAATCTTCTTCCAGAGTGAAACTGACGTGTGTGTGCAGTAGTTCAGAAATCCTTTCGTTGTAGAATCTGGAAACAGATATTTCCAGACTTATACAGGCATTTATGACCTAGCGGTAAGACTGCGTTTAAAACACAGAAGAAACCTGTAGTTCAAACTGCACTGCTTTCTATTCCTTCACCTTAGGAAGTTGCATCTATGTTTAGATTCAGTGAGTTAGAAACACGTTTCTTCTTAAAGCTGCGTTTGCATATTCCAGAATGACTGAGACTGAAGGCGGTAATGAGAAATATATTGCTCTAAACCAAAAACGCAGCTATCTAGCAGAATGGTTGTCAAGTGGTAAAATCATCTTATGGAGTTAAATTGATGTGTGTGTGCAGAGGTTCTGAAATCTTTTCTTCGGGTAACCTGGAAACAGATATTTCCAGCCATATACAGGCATATGAGAACCAACAGTAAGACTT
>NW_022440733.1:1255-2507 GCF_009761245.1 Sapajus apella
TTGCATATTCCAGAATGACTGAGACTGAAGGCGGTAATGAGAAATATATTGCTCTAAACCAAAAACGCAGCTATCTAGCAGAATGGTTGTCAAGTGGTAAAATCATCTTATGGAGTTAAATTGATGTGTGTGTGCAGAGGTTCTGAAATCTTTTCTTCGGGTAACCTGGAAACAGATATTTCCAGCCATATACAGGCATATGAGAACCAACAGTAAGACTGCGTTTAAAACACTGGAGAAACGTCTATTTCAAAGTGCTCTGCTTTGTGTTCGTTCACCTTAGGAAGTTGCATCTATGTTTAGATTCAGCGAGTTAGAAACACGTTTCTTCTAAAAGCTGCGTTTGGATATTCCAGAATGACTGAGACTAAAGGCAATAATGAGAAATATCTTGCTCTAAAACAAAAACGCAGCTATGTAGCAGAATGGTTGTCAAGCAGTGCAATGAACATACAGAGTTAAATTGATGTGTGTTTGCAGCAGTTCAGAAATCCTTTGCTTCGAGAATCTGGAGACAGATATTTCCAGCCATTTACAGGCATAGGGGAACTAACAGTAAGACTGCGTTTAAAACACTGGAGAAACCTCTAGTACAACTGCTCTGCTTTGTGTTCGTTCACCTTAGGAAGTTGCATCTATGTTTAGATTAAACGAGTTAGAAACACCTTTCTTCTAAACGCATCGCTTGGAAATTCCAGGGTGAAACAGCCTGCAGGCCGTAATCAGAAACATCTTGCTCTAAACAAAAACGCAGCAATCTAGCAGAATGGTTGTCAAGGTGTAATATCATCTAAGGGAGTTAAATTGATGTGTGTGTTCACAGGTTCTGAAATCTTTTCTTCGGGTAATCTGGAAACAGATATTTCCAGCCTTACACAGGCATTAAAGACCTAGCAGTAAGTCTGCGTTTAAAACACAGGATAAATATCAAGTTCAAACTGCTCTGCTTTGTGTCCATTCACCTTAGGAAGTTGCATCTATGTTTAGATTCAGCGAGTTAGAAACACGTTTCTGCTGAAATCTGCGTTTGGATATTCCAGAGTGTGTGAGAGTAAATGCCGTAATGAGAAATATCTTGCTCTAAAACAAAAACGCAGCTATCTTGCAGAATGGTTGTGAATCTGTACAATCTTCTTACAAAGTTAAACTGACCGGTGTGTGCAGTAGTTCCGAAATCCTTTCGTTGAAGAAATGGAAAAAGATATTTCCAGCCTTATACAGGCATTTAAGACCTAGCGGTAAGACTGCATTT
>NW_022440733.1:2607-4003 GCF_009761245.1 Sapajus apella
TGCATCTATGTTTAGATTCAGGGAGTTAGAAACACGTTTCTTCTAAACGCGCGTTTGGATATTCCAGAATGACTGAGACTAAAGGCCTTCATGAGAAATATCTTGCTCTAAACAAAAACGCATCTATCTAGCAGAATGGTTGTCAAGCTGTAAAATCTTCTTATAGAGTTAAACTGACGTGTGTGTGCAGTAGTTCAGAAATCCTTTCGTTGGAGAATCTGGAAGCAGATATTTCCAGCAATATACAGGCTTATAAGAACTAGAAGTAAGACTGTGTTTAAAACAGACGAGAAACATCTAGTTCAAACTGCTCTGCTTTGTGTTCATTCACCTTAGGAAGTTGCATCTATGTTTAGATTCAGCGAGTTAGAAACACGTTTCTTCTAAAAGCTGCATTTGGATATTCCAGTGTGACAGAGCCTGTAGGCCGTAATTAGAAACATCCAGTGTGACAGATATTTCCAGCCATATACACGCATAAGAGAACTACCAGTAAGACTGCGTTTACAGCACTGGAGAGACGTCTATTTCAACCTGCTCTGCTTTGTGATTGTTCACCTTAGGAAGTTGAATCTATGTTTAGATTCAGCTAGTTAGAAACACGTTTCTTCTAAAAGCAGCGTTTGGATATTCCAGTGTGAAAGAGCCTGTAGGCCGTAATTAGAAACATCTTGCTCTAAAACAAAAACGCAGCTATCTAGCAGAATGGTTGTCAAGCTGTACAATCAGCTTACACAGTTAAACTGATGAGTGTTTGCAACAGTTAAGACACCCTTTGTTTTGAGAATCTGGAAACAGATATTTCCAGCCATATGCAGGCATATGTTAACTACCAGTAAGACTGCGATTAAAATATTGGAGAAACGTCTTTTTCAAACTGCTCTGCTTTGTGCTCGTTCACCATATGAAGTTGCCTCTATGTTTAGACTCAGCGAGTTACAAAAACGTTTCTTCTGAAATCTGCATTTGGAAATTCCGGAGTGATTGAGACTAAAGGCTGTAATGAGAAATATATTACTCTAAAACAAAAATGCAGCTATCTAGCAGAATGGTTGTGAAGCCGTAAAATCATCTTATGGAGTTAAATTGATGTGTGTGTGCAGAGGTTCTGAAATATTTTCTTTCGGGAATCTGGAAACAGATATTTTCAGCCTTACCCTGGCATTTGGGACCTAGCAGTAAGACTGCGTGTAAAACACAGGAGAAACGTCTAGTTCAAACTGCTCTGCCTTGTGTTCGTTCACCTTAGGAAGTTGCAACTATGTTTAGATTCAGCGAATTAGAAACACGTTTCTTCTAAAACCTGCGTTTGGATAATCCAGAATGACTGAGACTAAAGGCCGTAATGAGAAATATCTTGCTCTAAAACAAAAACGCAGCTATCTAGCAGAATGGT
>NW_022440733.1:4103-6540 GCF_009761245.1 Sapajus apella
ATGTCTGAGACTAAAGGCCGTAATGAGAAATATCTTGCTCTAAAACAAAAACGCAGCTATCTAGCAGAATGGTTGTCAAGCTGTACAATCTTCTTACAGAGTAAAACTGACGTGTGTGTGCAGTAGTTCAGAAATCCTTTCGTTGGAGTATCTGGAAACAGATATTTCCAGCCTTACAGAGGCATTTAAGACCTAGCAGTAAGACTGCATTTAAAACACAGGAGAAACGTCTAGTTAAAACTGAACTGATTTCTATTCGTTCACCTTAGGAAGTTGTATCTATGTTTAGATTCAGCGATTTAGAAACACGTTTCTTCTAAAAGCAGCATTTGGATATTCCAGTGTGAAAGAACCTGCAGGCCGTAATCAGAAACATATTGCTCTAAATCAAAAACGCAGCTATCTAGCAGAATGGTTGTCAAGTTGTAAAATCATCTTAGGGATTTAAATTGATGTCTGTGTGCAGAGGTTCTGAAAACTTTTCTTCGGGTTGTCTGGCAAGAGATATTTCCAGCCTTAAACAGGCATTTAAGTCCTAGCAGTAAGACTGCGTTTAAAACACAGG
This sequence comes from Sapajus apella, assembly GCF_009761245.1. NCBI lineage: Eukaryota > Metazoa > Chordata > Mammalia > Primates > Cebidae > Sapajus > Sapajus apella. The sequence goes on from NW_022440733.1 coordinate 4,669, forward strand.
ATAAACCTCAAGTTCAAACTGCTCTGCTTTGTGTTCGTTCACCTTAGGAAGTTGCATCTATGTTGAGATACAACGAGGTAGAAACACGTTTCTTCTAAAAGCTGCGTTTGTATATTCCAGAATGACAGAGACTAAAGGCGGTAATGAGAAATATCTTGCTCTAAAACAAAAACGCAGATATATAGCACAATGGTTTTCAAGCTGTGCAATCAACATACAGAGTTAAACTGATGTGTGTTTGCAGCAGTTCAGAAATCCTTTGCTTCGAGAATCTGGAGACAGATATTTCCAGCCATAAACAGGCATATGAGAACTAACAGTAAGACTGCGTTTAAAACACTGGAGAAAAGTCAAGTTCAAACTGCTCTGCTTTGTGTTCGTTCACCTTAGCAAGTTGCATCTATGTTTATATTCAGCAAGTTAGAAACACGTTTCTTTTAAAGCTGCGTTTGGATATTCCAGAATGACTGAGAGTAAAGGCCGTAATGAGAAATATCTTGCTCTAAAACAAAAACACAGCTATCTAGCAGAATGGTTGTCAAGCTGTGCAATCAACATACAGAATTATACTGATTTGTGTTTGCAGCAATTCGAAAATACTTTGCTTCGAATATCTGAAGAGAGATATTTCCAGCCATATACAGGCATATGAGAACTAAGGGTAAGACTGCCTTTAAAACACTGGAGAAACGTCTAGTTCAAACTGCTCTGCTTTGTGTTCGTTCACCTTAGGAAGTTGCAACTATGTTTAGATTCAGCGAGTTAGAAACAGATATCTTCTAAAAGCTGCGTTTGGATATTCCAGAATGACAGAGACTAAAGGCCATAATGAGAAATATATTGCTCTAAAACAAAAACGCAGCTATCTAGCAGAATGGTTATCAATCTGTACAATCTTCTTACACAGTTAAACTGACTTGTGTGTGCAGTAGTTCAGAAATCCTTTCGATGGAGAATCTGGAAACAGATATTTCCAGCCATATACAGGCATATGAGAACTGACAGTAAGACTGCGTTTAAAACACTGAAGAAACGTCTAGTTCAAACTGCTCTGCTTTCTATTCGTTCACCTTAGGAAGTTACATCTATGTTTAGAGACAGCGAGTTAGAAACACGTTTCTTCTAAAAGCAGCATTTGGATATTCCAGTGTGAAAGAGCCTGCAGGCCGTAATCAGAAACATCTTGCACTAAAACAATAACACAGCTATCGAGCAGAATGGTGTCAAGCTGTAAAATCATCTTATTGAGGTAAATTGATGTGTGTGCAGAGGTTCTGAAATCTTTTCTTTGGGTAATCTGGAAACAGATATTTCCAGCCTTACACAGGCATTTAAAACCTTGCAATAAGACTGCGTTTAAAACACAGGATACACACCAAGTTCAAACTGCTCTGCTTTGTGTTCGTTCACCTTAGGAAGTTGCATCTATGTTTAGATTCAGTGAGTTAGAAACACGTTTCTTCTAAAAGCTGCGTTTGGATATTCCAGAATGACTGAGACTAAAGGCCGTAATGAGAAATATGTTGCTCTAAAACAGAAAAGCAGCTATCTGGCGGAATGGTTGTCAAGCTGTACAAGCTTCTTACAGAGTTAAACTGACGTGTGTGTGTAGTAGTTCAGAAATATTTTCGATGGAGAATCTGGAAACAGATATTTCCAGTCATTTACAGGCTTATAAGAACTAGCAGTAAGACTGCGTTTGAAACGCTGAAGAAACGTCTATTTCAAACTGCTCTGCTTTGTGTTCGTTCACTTTAGGAAGTTGCATATATGTTTAGATTCAGCGAGTTAGAAACACGTTTCTTCTAAAAGCTGCGTTTTATAATCCAGAATGACTGAGACTATAGGCCGCAATGAGAAATATCTTGCTCC
>NW_022440734.1:0-568 GCF_009761245.1 Sapajus apella
TAATTTTAATTTTTTTCTTTTAGCTTGAACGCTGTGCTGGGACACAAATGCTTTCTTAAATCTGAGTTTCCTTTTCAATGTCACATTATGTGTCATAGGTTTGAACTCTTTCTTTTACATAATTAAATTTATTTACACCTGGAGGCAGGGACCTCTTGCTCCCTCTTCCTCCAACCCTTTTAGAATAACTGAAATACTCTGATGTCCTGCAATATTCTAAGTATAATGTTTATTTATTCTTTTAAAAAGCTCTTAGCCAGGCTCGGTGGGTCATATCTGTAATCCCAGCGCTTTGGAGGCTGAGGTGAGTGGATCACCCAAGGTCGGGAGTTCAAGACCAGTCTAACCAACATGGGGAAACCCGGTCTCTACAGGCATGAGAGTGGTGGTGCATGCCTGTAATCCCAGCTACTTGGGAGGCTGAGGCAGGAGAATTGCTTGAACCCAGGAGGCGGAGGTTGCAGTGAGCAGAGATCGTGCCATTGCACTCCAGCCTGGCCACCCAGAGCAAAACTCGGTCTCAGAAAAAAAATAAAAAGCTTTTTTAATAGTAGTCAAGTGCAGTAGC
>NW_022440734.1:668-1811 GCF_009761245.1 Sapajus apella
CAAGTGCAGTAGCGAGAAGCAGGGGTGGGGGGTGGGGGCGGGAAGAGTAGAACAAGGAGTTTGATCTGTAACTGACCCTGAACAATCAATTAATGTATCTCACTATCTAGATAGTTCACTATTTGGATGCTGTATTGTGAGGGTCAACAGCTTTATTTCACCCCTCATTAAATGGAGCAACAGCTAAGGTCAAGATAAAAGAATTGTCATAGGTGCTGGACTGTTCTCTCCCCAACACCATCATCATCACTGCACCTCCCTCATCTCCTTCCACAAGTTATTCTTCCTTCTATTCTTACACCTGCACAGAAATTGAAGAGGTGATTCTCTTCTGGGCCAATAATATGCTGTTCCAGAGGAAGGCTCTGTGTTTGTTAAACTTTGGAAGGCATTCTTAGATATTTCTCCTCTCCCTGCAGGCTAGACTTACTAGGGGTTTAAATGAAATCCCTGTTACACTGGGGAAACAATCCCCTGAGGGTAGGGTGGGAAAGAGGAGGTTATCAATACCCTGGTAACAATGTTGTTCAAGGTCGGGACTATTTTTTTTCCTCATATTTTTAAGGAACCAAACGCAGGGCTATTTTTGACAATCTGGTGTGATGGCTTCGTCTTCTGAACTCTAAAATAGACCTTAGAATTTGGTATATATAGTAATTCAGTCCTTGAATATTAAAATTCTTTGTGGCTGGGTGTGGTGGCTCACGCCTGTAATCCCAGCACTTTGGGGGGCTGAGGCAGGTGGATCACCTGAGGTCAGGAGTTCCAGACCAGGCTGACCAACATGGCAAAACCCCATGTATACAAAAAATACAAAATAAATACATAAAAGCCTTTAGTTAGAGTAAGATCTGACAAATCCAAAGGTAAAACAGAAGTCAGAAAATTTTTTTCCAGCACCATAGGAAAAAAATTTAAGAATAATTAAAAAGAGCCTGGTACAGTGGCTCATGCCTGTAATCCTAGCACTTTGGGAGGTCGAGACAGGCATATCACGAGGTCAGGCCTTTGAAATCAGCCTGGCCAACATGGCAAAAACCTGTCTTTACTAAAAATACCAAAATTAGCTGGGCATGGTGGCGGGCACCAGCAGTCCCAGCTACTCAGAACGCTGAGGCAGGAGAATCGCTTGAATCCGAGAGG
>NW_022440734.1:1911-2609 GCF_009761245.1 Sapajus apella
GTGTGGTGGCTCATGCCTGTAATCCCAGCTACTCAGGAGGCTGAGGCAGGAGAATCACTTGCATCCAGGAAGGGGAAGTTGCAGTGAGCCGAGATTGTGCCATTGCACTCCAGACTGGGCGACAAGAGTGCAACTTCGTCTCAAAATAAATAAATAATAAATAAATAACTTAAGCAGTGGGGCATAGTAGCTCACACCTGTAATCCAAACACTGTGGAGGCCAAGGTGGGTAGATCACCTGAGGTCAGGAGTTCAAGATCAGCCTGACCAACATGGTGAAACCCTGCCTTTAAAATAAATAAATAAATAAATAAACAAAGAGTTGTAACTCTTCAATTTTATGAATGTCAATGTTTTAGCTACTGGAAATGATTCATTAATTTGTTAAATTGGTATTTTTTTTTTCATGCTGCCAAGCACTTTAGTTTGAGCAGTGCTTCCCTAATTCAATATAAACAAAAATCAGAGATTCCTTCAAGCTCCACATCATCATGGGGCAGGAAAAAAGAAAAACACAAAACAAACAAAAATTAGAGATTCATAAAGGACAGAATTCTGGGCCCCACCTCCAGAGATTCTGATTCAGTAGGTCTGGGGTGATGCCCAGCCCAGTAAGTGATGCTCATCATGAAAAAGGAGTCTATGGTGTCTCCCGTAGTTTTCCGTTAGTTGAATCTTTTATTCAACTTTAAAATTTC
>NW_022440734.1:2709-6540 GCF_009761245.1 Sapajus apella
TTTGGGAGGCCGAGGCGGGCGGATCACCTGAGATCAGGAGTTCAAGACCAACCTGGCCAACATGGTGAACCCCCATCTTAAAAAAAAAAAGAAAATTTCTTCTCATGGTAAGGTCATTGATGAAATAGCCATGAGCAAGTTAATTAAACTGGATGATAGATAGATACATATATGTATTATATTGTTCACTATTTAAGTCTGAAATTTTTCTTTCTTTCTTTTTTTTTTTTTTTTTTTTTTTTAAGAAGAGTTTTACTCTTTTTGGCCAGGCTGGAGTGCAATGGTGTGATCTCGGCTCACTGCAATCATTGCAACCTCTGCCTCTTGGGATCAAGCAATTCTCCTGCCTCAGCCTTCCAAGTAGCTGAGATTATGAGCAGCTGCTACCACGCCCAGTTGATTTTTGTATTTTAGTAGAGACAGGGTTTCACCATGTTGGCCAGGCTGGTCTCGAACTACTGACCTCAGGTGATTCACCCACCTTGGCCTCCCAAAGCTCTGGGATTATAGGCCTGAGCCACCACACCCAGCTTTTTTTTTCTCTTTGAGGCAGAGTTTTTCTTTGTTGTCCAGGCTGGTCTCAAGTGCCTAGGCTCAAAGCAGTCCTCTTGCTCCAGTCTCTGAAAGTCCTGGGACTACTGGCATGAGGCACCACAGCTAACTAAAATTTTTCATAATGAATAGGTTCTTTTAGGGAAAAAAAGTATGCTTGTGTTTTTATAGGTATAACAGACAAGTGAAGAATATCCTGTATAATTCCCTTTGTAATCTCTAAACTAGCAATGTCAGTAGCTGTGCTGTTCATCTTTCCATCACTGGTAGTTGGAGAGTACTCTACCTCCCAGAGGAAGGAGGACTATTTGTTATAAATTAAAGGCTCATTGTTCAAGGCTCCTGGAATTGTCAGTTTAGCAGACATGAGGCAAAGAGCATTGTTGTTTTTAAGAGTTATTTTGCATATCACATTGATGTGCAGTTCAATATTTAAATGTCAGGAAATGACTCCTACCCTCTATTTGTTTACAGAACCCTAGTTCTCATTTAAGCCCATTCCTTCATCAATAAATAATTATTTTCTACTTTTTGCCTGGTTCTCTCTAGAAGAGTAGTGCTTAAACAATAGCATTCAAATCACCTGGTTTCAATGAGGAGCTGTCATGAAAAAAAAAATCACAGGGAGAAGTTTAAAACACAGATTCCGGGTCCCTCCCACCAAATATTCCTACTCAGTGGTGAAGCCCATCAATCAGCATCTCTAACAAGCTCCCAGGTGGTGCTGAGGATGCTGCTGAATGAACCATACATACTCTTCTGGGGCTGCAGATAAGGCAATAAATAAAACAGGCAAAAAATAAAAGTAACTGCTATCACAGAGCATATATTGTAGTGGTAGTAGGAAAATAAATTAGATAGGTAGGGCTGGGTGGGGTTGCTTCAAGCCTCTAATCCCAGGACTTTGGAAGGCTGAGGTGGGCAGATCACGAGGTCAATAGATTGACCATCCTGGTCAACAGGTGAAATCTTGTCTCTACCAAAAATACAAAATTTATCTGGGCATAGTAGTGCATGCCTATAATCCCAGCTATTTAGGAGGCTGAGGCAGGAGAATCGCTTTAAACAGGGAGGATCATGGGATCAGAAGATCAAGACCATCCACGCCAACACAATGAAACCCCGTCTCTACAAAAATACAATAAAAAATTAGGCCAGGCGTAGTGGCTCATGCCTGTAATCCAAGCACTTTGGAGGCCAAGGCGGGTGGATCACCTGAGGTCGGGAGTTCAAGACCAGCCTAACCAACATGGTGAAACCCTGTCTTTATATAAAAAAAAAAAAAAAGAAAGGAAAAAGAAAAAAAATAGCCAGGCATGGTGGCACACACCTGTATTCCCAGCTACTCAGGAAGCTGAGACAGGGGAATTGCTTGAACCTGAGAGGCAGAGATTACTATGAGCTGAGATCACACCACTGTACTCCAGCCTGGGCAACAGAGCGAGACTCCATCTCAAAGAATAAATAAATAGGCTGAGTGTGGTGGCTCACGCCCGTAATCCAAGCACTCTGGAGGCCAAGGCAGGTGGATCACCTGAGATCGGAAGTTCAAGATCAGCCTGACCAACATGGTGAAACCCCATCTTTATAAAATACATACATACATACATACATATATACATACACAGGTAGATAGGTAGGTAGGTAGAGAGATAGATACATAGATTAGATAGATAGATGATAGATAGATAGACAGACAGATAGAATATATACTGTCTGTCTGGCCAAAGGGTATGTTCACATTTGGCATGTGCGTCAATGCAAGCTTCACTTGACCTTTTCTAATGATCTCCAAGGCTTCCTATTGACCTATCCAAATCCTATCACTTGAATTATTCTAAAAGTCTCCCAACTGTCCTCTCTGTTGGCACCCATGCCTTCTTATAATCTAGGCCCAATATATTGGTGAGAATTATTTTTTTGTTTTTTTGTTTTGTTTTGTTTTGTTTTTTTTTGAGACGGAGTTTCGCTCTTGTTACACACACTGGAGTGCAATGGCGTGATCTCGGCTCACTGCAACCTCCGCTTCCTGGGTTCAGGCAATTCTCCTGCCTCAGCCTCCCCAGCAGCTGGGATTTATAGGCACGCGCCACCATGCCCAGCTAATTTTTTGTATTTTTTTTTTTAGTAGAGACGGGGTTTCACCATGTTGACCAGGATGGTCTCGATCTCTTGACCTCGTGATCCACCCGCCTCGGCCTCCCAAAGTGCTGGGATTACAGGCTTGAGCCACCGCGCCCGGCCCTTTTTTGTTGTTTTTTAAACACAGTCATATCAAGATACTGCTTAGCTGAAAATCTTGTTTTGGCTTTCTCTCATTCGGAGTCACAAGTCAAACTGCTGAATCACAGAATCCTTTTTCTGGCCCTGTACTTTACACTCTGTCTTTGTCTCCTAGTGTTCTCCCACTGCCCCATGAAGTTGGCCCCCATTGATCCAGGAACAAGGCAGAGCTCTCCAGAATCAGGGCTCTTGCCACCAATTTTGTCTCTCTGGTTCTTCCTCCAGAAATCTACCTAGCTTCATCCCCCACATCTTTCAGATCTAAAATGTCACCTCCTTAATGTTGTGTCCCCCTCCCTATCCTCTACCTGATTTTTCATTTTAGCACTTAGAAGAGGTCAAGTGCACCTTGGGTTATCACACATGCCAAACGTGAACCTACTCTTTTGGCAAGAGGCACAGGTCATCTCGACCCCAGCTCTCCTGTGATACAGGCAGTAATGAAAGAAATAAGTGCATGTTTTTAAATAATATAATCATTTTTTTGACACTCTGCTGGTTCACCCAGCCCTTGTTCATGTGATGATCAAACACTCACTCAATGGTGGAAAACAGAAGCATATGAAAGAAATAAAATTACAAGAAAGATGCCACTGAATTCTAGGTATATTTTGAAGGCATAGTTGACAAAGATGGCTTTAAGATTTTGGACTAAGCTGGTTGTGGTGGCTCACGCCTGTAATCCCAGCACTTTGGGAGGCTGAGGTGTGGCAGATCACCAGGTCAGGAGATGGAGACCATCCTGGCCTACTCCGTTCTTCTCCATCTCTAAAATAAATAAATAAATAGATTTTGGACTAAACAACTGGAAAGATGGATTTGTCATCCACTGAGATGGAGAAGATGGTACGAGAAGCCTATCTAAGGAAGAATTTTGGGAGTTTGGTTTTGGAATATTAATTTTTTTTTCTTTTTTACAAGATGGGGTTTCATCATGATGGCCAGGCTGGTCTTGAACTCCTGACCTCAGGTGATCCACCCACCTCGGCCTCCCAA
>NW_022440735.1:0-6539 GCF_009761245.1 Sapajus apella
GCGCGATCTCGGCTCACCGCAACCTCCGCCTCCTGGGTTCAGGCAATTCTCCTGCCTCAGCCTCCTGAGTAGCTGGGACTACAGGCGTGCGCCACCATGCCCAGCTAATTTTTGTATTTTTAGTAGAGACGGGGTTTCACCATGTTGACCGGGATGGTCTCGATCTCTTGACCTCGTGATCCACCCGCCTCGGCCTCCCAAAGTGCTGGGATTACAGGCTTGAGCCACCGTGCCCGGCCTAGCACCATCAATCTTAACGCCGCTGTTTTGGCCGGCGCAGTGGGTTGCTCAGATTCTAGCGCCGGGAATCAACAAGTTGGACGTCCATTCAGAAACCCAACTATAAAGACGGTAATTATAAAGACCACAAATGGATAAATTTATAACGAAGGGAAGAAACCAGCCTAAAAAGGCTGAGAATACCCAAAATCAGAACGCCTCTCCCTCTACAGGGGATCACAGTTCCGCATCAGCAACGGAACAAGGCCTGATGGAGAAAGACTGTGTTCCATTAACAGAAGCAGCCTTCAAAAGGTGGATGATAAGAAACTTCTGTGAATTAAAAGAACGTGTTCTAACCCAATGCAAAGAAACTAAGAACTTTGAAAAAAGGTTTGATGAAATGTTAACAATAACACACAATTTAGAGAGGAATATAAGTGAATTAATGGAGCTGAAAAATATAACACGAGAACTTCGCGAACTATGCACAAGTTTTAACAGCCGAATTGATCAAGCAGAAGAAAAGATATCAGAGGTCGAAGACCAACTTCATGAAATAAAACAAAAAGACAAGATTAGAGAAAAAAAGATAAAAAGGAACGAGCAAAGTCTCCAAGAAATATGGGACTATGTGAAAAGACCTAATCTACATTTGATAGGTGTACCTGAATGTGACGAAGAGAATCAATCCAAGCTGGAAAATACGCTTCAGGACATTATTCAGGAAAACTTTCCCAATCTAGCAAGGTAGGATAATATTCAACTCCAGGTAATACAGAGAACACCACATAGATATTCCTCAAGAAGACCAACCTCAAGGCACATAATCGCCAGATTCACCAGGGTTGAAATGAAAGAGAAAATACTGAGGGCAGCCAGAGAGAAAGGTCAGGTTACCCATAAAGGGAAGCCCATCAGACTCACAGCAGATCTCTCAGCAGAAACCCTACAAGCCAGAAGAGAGTGGGGGCCAATATTCAACATCCTTAAAGAAAAGAACTTTCAACCCAGAATTTCACATCCAGCCAAACTAAGCTTCATAAGCGAAGGAAAAATAAAATCTTGTGTGAACAGGCAAGCACTCAGAGATTTCATCACCACCAGGCCTGCTTTACAAGAGCTTCTGAAAGAACCACTACAAATAGAAAGGAACAACCAGTATCAGCCTTTCTAAAAAATACCTAAAAATAAAGAACATCAACATAATTAAGAAATTGCATCAACTAATGGGCAAAACAGCCAGCTAACATTAAATGACAGCATCAAACACACATATATTGTTATTAATTCTAAATTTAAATCGACTAAATCCCTCAATCCAAAGACACAGACAGGCAAAAAAAAGCCAAGACCCATTGGTATGCTACATCCTGATCCATCTCACATGCAACGATACACAAAGACTCAAAACAAAGGGATGGAGAAAGATTTACCAACCAAATGGAGAGCAAAAATAAATAAATAGAAAGCAGGAGTTGCAATTTTTGCTGATAAAATAGACTTCGAAGCAACAAGGATCAAGAGAGGCAAAGAGGGATATTGCATAAAGATAGAAGGATCAATGTAACAAGAAGAGCTGAGGATCCTAAATATGTATGCACCCAACACAGAAATACCCAGATTTATAAAATTTATAAAGAGACATGGACTCCCACACAATAATAGTGGGAGACTTCAACACCAATATTAGACAGATCAATGAGACAGAAAATGAATATCGATATTCAGGACTTGAACCCAGATCCGGAACACGCAGACTTAATTAACATTCATAGAACTCTCCACTTTAAATACACAAAATATACAGTACTTATCAGTACTACATCACACATATTTACAGGTTTAAATGAAATATTGATTGGCTGCTTGTTAATTATTTTCTTCCCTCTTTTTTTTTTTTGAGACGGAGTTTCACTCTTGTTACCCAGGCTGGAGTGCAATGGCGCGATCTCAGCTCACCGCAACCTCCGCCTCCTGGGTTCAGGCAATTCTCCTGCCTCAGCCTCCTGAGTAGCTGGGATTACAGGCACGCGCCACCATGCCCAGCTAATTTTTGTATTTTTAGTAGAGACGGGGTTTCACCATGTTGACCAGGATGGTCTCGATCTCTTGACCTCGTGATCCACCCGCCTCGGCCTCCCAAAGTGCTGGGATTACAGGCGTGAGCCACCGCGCCCAGCCTCATTTTTTTTTTTTTAATGTCTCTATTATTAAACACAATTACAGGCATACCCATTTTTAGACTACATTCTAGCCCGGGCAATAAAGCAACACCCCTGTTCTCTCTCCCTCTTCCTCTTCCTCTTTCTTCCTTTCCTTTATTCTTCTATTCTTTTTCTTTCTTTCTCTCTTTCTTCCTCTAAAAAAAAAAAAAAAAAAGTTTCCAGCGTCCCACCGGTTTCGTGTCTGGGATGGGGATCTTCTCACTCAGGTAGGTCTCTCTGGGAGGCACTTGCTGTGGTCCTGGGCTGGTGGGGCTTGAGATGGAGCCATAGCTGGACCTGCTCAGCCTCTGGGGACCCTTGTCACCTGTGGGGGCGCATGAAGCATGGTGAATGTCCTGCCTCCTTAGTTAAAGCCACCTGTTCCCTTCCCACCTCCTCCTCCTGGAAAATTGGAGAAACTAAGGTCCCTGATCCCATCTTGGGTCCATCACCTCCACCCCTCGACCAAACATTCCAGATGTGTGGGACGTGGCAGCTTCCGAATCACTGTTCTCTCATGTGAGCACAGATGCCCAGAGGCAGATCTCCTGCCACAGAGGACGCAGAGAGACCCTGAGCTCTAAGAAGGGCAAGCTGAGGCCACATGTCTGCCCCTTGGCCGGATCCCCCACCCCCTCCAGCAGCCCAGAAAACTCCAGGGGCTTTGATCCATGGGCTTCAGACAAAGGAAAGGTAGACCCCTTAGGGTTGTGAAGGACTCCATCCCAGTGACAATGATCTGTCCAGAGCTGTGTTCTAGACCAGGACTCCCACGGGGGACCAGGGGCTTTCTTGCTTCCTCAAGTCTCCACCAGCCTAGTGACCTCCTCCATTCCACCCCTTAATCAGGCTCTGTCTCTAGGGGCCACTACTCACCTGTCATTGGGACAGCGACTTCAGGTACTCTGGGAGTGTGAGCAGTGCTCTGGGCAGCTCCTCAGCCTGCACCCCTTCTCTGGACACTGCTGCAAGTGAGAGTGTGAGCCCACACCCTGTTACCCATCCGCAGCTGAGGGCCCTGCCTCTTACATCAATATTCACTTCACAGCTGCAGATTCACACACACACACAACATGGGGCATTGTGAAATATTTTCCAAAGGCAGAAGTGGGCAGCCCTGGCGGAAGGTTCTGGTCACCCATGGAGTGGACCTTTGTTCCCCTCCCAGTCTGCCCTATGCCCCACAACACAACTGTTCCCCTTCCAGGCACCTCATGTTCTGTGCCTCCCAAGCTAGCTCTGATTTCAGACACTTCCTGCCCCTTGTGCATTCATGTCAATATCCCATCACCACACCCCCCTTTGCCCCCCGCCACACACACACACACACACACACACACACACACACACACACACACACAGTGGCAGACCTTTCTTCTCCTCTTTGATTTGGAGTTCCAAGGCCTCTGGTTGGCCTGATTCAAGTCTTCATGTCCTCAAAGGTCTCAGTTTCCCTTTGAGGGCCTCAGAGGAAAGGCACTGCAGAAGGGATATGCATTAAAAATTCAGGCTGAGGATGTCCCAGAAGATAGGACACTGGGATCTGGTCCTGGTTCAACCACTGATTCACTTGAGATTGTCACTAGATCATGTCCCTTCTCAGAGTTGTTTATTCTATTTATTTCCCCTTTTGTTTTTTTAGAGACAAGGTTTTGCTCTGTCACCCAGGCTGGAGTGAAGTGTGAAGGGCAGTAGTGCTATCATAGTTCACTGCAGTCTCAAACTCTTTTTTTTTGAGACTGAATCTCGCTCTGTCGCCTAGGCTGGAGTGCAGTGGCACCATCTCAGCTTACTGTAACCTCCACCTCCCAGGTGCAAGTGATTCCCCTGCCGCCGCCTCCCCAGTAGCTGGGACTGCAGGCACATACCACCACACCTGGCTACTTATTATTATTATTATTTTGAGATGGAGTTTTGCTCTTGCTGCCCAGGCTGGAGTGCAATGACACAATCTCGGCTCCCTGCAACCTCTGCCTCCCAGGTTCAAGTGATTCTCCTGCCTCAGCCTCCTGAGTAGCTGGGATTACAGGCATCCACCACCATGCCTGGCTAATTTTGTATTTTTAGTAGAGATGGGGATTTCTCCATGTTGGTCAGGGTGGTCTCAAACTCCTGACCTCAGGTGATCCACCCATCTCAGCCTCCCAAAGTGCTGGGATTATAGGCATAAGCCACCACGCCTGGCTAATTTTTTGTGTTTTTAATGGAGACAGGGTTTCACCGTGTTAGCCAGGATGGTCTAACAGCATGTTAGCCAGGATGGTGGAAAATTCACACATTTGGTGTCAGAAGTGCCGAGAGTAGAGAAACAGAGTTTTTCCTTCTAGAGAGGTTTTCAGACCCAGATTTGACCTGGGTTATAATTTATCCCTATGTTAAGTCAAAAACCTTTTTTTTTTTTTTGAGTCAGAGTCTCACTCTGTCACCCAGGCTGGAGTGCAGTGGCATGATCATGGCTCACTGTATCCTCAAACTCCCAGGCTCAGCCTCCTGACTAGCTGGGACTAGAGGCACATGCCACCAAGCCTGCCTAATTTTTGTAGAGACATGGTTTTAAAATGTTGCCTAGGCTGATCTCAAACTCCTGAGCTCAAGCGATCCGCCTGCCTCAGACTCCCAAAGTGCTGGGATTACAGGGTTGAGCCACCTTGTCTGACCCAGTCAAAAACTTAGATGAAGTTTGGGAGGCTAGGGTGGGAGAAGCAGCCAATTTTACGGATCCTCATGGATGGGAGAGGCTGGAGGAACTATAGAGGTGTGGGAAGAGGGATGAATGATGGGTTCAGTGAGGCGACAGCAGCATTGTGGTTTGTCACTCACTGTGCAATCCTATTGCTCATGGTACTGTCACCATCCCTTGCCTCAGAAGTTTGCATGGATTTCCTAATCACTGTTTTGGGCTCATATGGGGATGACTGGGGTTGAGGCTGGAATGTCTTCCCTTTTTGCATCTTTTGTGGGACCTAAGTTAGGAACTCAGTAAGTGTAATTGATTAGCCATTGATTAACACCCTGCACAACCTCTAACTTAAAGAAGAGGCAATAGGCCGGGTGCTGTGGCTCACACTTGTAATCCCAGCACTTTGGGAGGCCGAGGTGGGCAGATCGCAAGGTCAGGAGTTCAAGACCAGCCTGACCAACATGGTAAAATCTCCCCGTCGCTACTAAAAATACAAAAATTAGCCCGGCATGGTTGCGCACTCCTGTAAGCTCAGATACTCAAAAGGCTGAGGCAGGAGAATCGTTTGAACCTGGGAGGCAGAGGTTGCAGTGAGCCGAGATTGTGCCACTGCACTCCAGCCTCGGTGACAGAGCAAGACTCCATCTCAAAAAAAAAAAAATAAAGCAAAAAACAAAAGAGGCCATATAGTGTAATAGTTAAGAGCAGAGGTCCTAGGCTACATAAGAGAGCAGGAAGCTACATGAAGAGCTATAGAAATCTGCATGGGGCCAGGCGCAGTGGCTCACGCCTGTAATCCCAGCACTTTGGGAGGCTGAGGCAGTTAGAGCACCTGAGGTCAGGAGCTCAAGACCAGCCTGACCAACCTGAAGAAACCCCGCCTCCACTAAAAATATAAAATTAGTCAAGCGTGGTGGCACGTGCCTGTAATCCCAGCTACTTGGGAGACTGAGGCAGGAGAACCACTTGAACCCAGGAGGCAGAGGTTGTAGTGAGCCAAGATTTCACCATTGCACTCCAGCCTGGGCAACAAGAGAGAAACTCGGTCTCAGAAAATAAAATAAAATAAAATAAAATAAAATAAAATAAAATAAATAATAAATCTGCATGGATTAACCCTTGGATCTGGAGCTGTTGCTGAATGCTAAACCTTGCATGTTTGGGGTGACAGTCCATGATGTCTGATTCACTCAAAACTCCATATATTGCCGGGCGCGGTGGCTCAAGCCTGTAATCCCAACACTTTGGGAGGCCGAGGCGGGTGGATCACGAGGTCAAGAGATCGAGACCATCCTGGTCAACATGGTGAAACCCCGTCTCTACTAAAAATACAAAAACATTAGCTGGGCATGGTGGCGCGTGCCTGTAATCCCAGCTACTCAGGAGGCTGAGGCAGGAGAATTGCCTGAACCCAGGAGGCGGAGGTTGCGGTG
>NW_022440736.1:0-259 GCF_009761245.1 Sapajus apella
CCAGAGTTTCTGGTTGCTGTTCTTTTGTGGGGGTGGGGCCAGCCGAGACTGATCGCCTGGCTCCCTGCCTCAGAGCCTTTTTTAAGTTGGTGTTCCAGTCGCCTGTTGAAGAGGCGCCGGGGTCTGTTTGTTTTCCCCTGCGACCACTCACTGCGCTGGCTTAAACAGCGGCACTGAGGTTTGTGGCGCTTTTATTTCTTTTTTTTTTTTGCCCTGGAATCTACTGTCCTGGTTCTCTGCTCAGTCCCCTTTTTGAACC
>NW_022440736.1:359-6538 GCF_009761245.1 Sapajus apella
GGAATCTACTGTCCTGGTTCTCTGCTCAGTCTCCTTTTTGAACCAGCATATGGGCGACTTCCCGTGGCTCCAATCACCAGACAAAAGGGCACCCGGACCGGTGTATTTTGTACGGAGAATCGCGGCTCTGGGGCGCCGACAAAGCAGCCGCGCGGGGTAGAGCAGCGGCGCTGGTCGGCGCCGGCCGGCGCTGGCCGGCACAGCAGCGCTGGCCACAACATCCGCGCTGGCAAGCGTGGAACACCTCTGCCCGGGAATTTCCTAGTCTGTGGGCAATAAAAACGCGGCGTCCACTCACCCTCTGCTCTTTCAGTGGGAGCTGCAATCCTGAGCTGTTCCTAAACGGCCATCTTGGATCTCCCAAGCTAATTCTTAAGAGTCTGCATATGGCTGGAAATATCTCTTTCCAGATTCTCCAAAGAAAGGGTTAGTGAACTGCTACATTCACACAATTGTTTAACTCGGTAAGTTTAATATACACATTGACAATCATTCTGCTACATAGCTCCGTTTTTGTTTAAGAGCAAGATATTTCTCATTAAACCCTATGCTCCCATTCACTCAGGAATATCCAAACACAGCTTTTTGGAGAAACGTGTTTCTAACTCGCAGAATCTAAACATAGATGCAACTTCCGAAGGTTAAAGAACACACAGGGGAGCAGTTTGAAAGAGACGTTTTTCGTATGATTTAGATGCGATCTTATAGCTAATTCTTAAGAGTCTGTATATGGCTGGAAATATCTCTTTCCAGATTCTCCAAAGAAAAGGTTTGCGAACTGCTACATTCACACAATTGTTTAACTCTGTAATCTTAATATACACCTTGACAATCATTCGGCTATATAGCTCCTTTTTTGTTTTAGAGCCAGATATTTCTCATTAAACCCTATACTCCAATTCACTCAGGAATATCTAAACGCAGCTTTTTGGTTAAACGTGTTTCTAACTCGAAGAATGTAAACATAGATGCAACTTCTGAAGGTGAACCAACACACAGTTGAGCAGTTTGAAAGAGACGTTTCTGGTGTGATTTAGATGCCATCTCAAAGCTAATTCTTAAGAGTGTGTACATGGCTGGAAATATCTCTTTTCAGATTCTCCAAAAAAAGGGTTAGTGAACTGGTACACTCACACAATTGTTTAACTATGTAAGTTTAATATACACCTTGACAGTCATTCTGCTACATAGCTCCGTTTTTGGTTTAGAGCCATATATTTCTCATTAAACCCTATGCTTCCATTCACTCAGGAATATCAAAACGCAGCTTTTTGGAGAAACGTGTTTCTATCTCGCAGAATCTAAACATAGATTCAACTTCCGTAGGTGAACGAACACAAAGTGGAGCAGTTTGAAAGAGACGTTCCTCGTATGATTTAGATGCCATCTTAACGCTAATTCTTAAGAGTCTGTATATGGCTGGAAATATCTCTTTCCAGATTCTCCAAAGAAAGGGTTAGTGAACAGCTACATTCACACAATTGTTTAACTATGTAAGTTTAATAGACTCCTTGAAAATCATTCTGGTACATAGCTCCGTTTTTGTTTTAGAGCCAGATATTTCTCATTAATCCCTATTTTCCCATTCACTCAGGAATATCCAAACGCAGCTTTTTGGAGAAACGTGTTTCTAACTTGCAGAATCTAAACATAGATGCAACTTCCGAAGCTGAACGAATACAGAGTGGAGCAGTTTGAAAGAGACGTTTCTCATATGATTTATATACTATCTTAAAACTAATTCTTACGAGTCTGTATATGGCTGGAAATATCTCTTTCAAGATTCTCGAAAGAAAGGGTTAGTGAACAGCTACATTCACACAATGGTTTAACTCTGTAAGTTTAATATACCCCTTGACAATCATTCTGCTATATAGCTCAGCTTGTGTTTTAGAGCCAGATATTTCTCATTACACCCATTATTCCCATTCACTCAGGAATATCCAAACGCAGCTTTTAGAAGAAACGTGTTTGTGACTCGCTGAATCTAAACATAGATGTAACTTCCGAAGGTGAACGAACACATAAGAGAGCTGTTTTAAAGAGATGATTCTCCTGCGGTTTAGACGCGATGTTACCGCTAATTCTTAGGAGCCTCAATATGGCTGGAAAGATCTCTTTCCAGATTCTCCAAAGAAAGTGTTTCTGAAAAACTACATTCACACCTCTGTTTATTTCTGTAAGTTGAACATACACCTTGACAATCATTCTGCTACAAAGCTCCGTTTTTGTTTTAGAGCCAGATATTCCTCATTACAATGTATACTCCCATTCACTCAAGAATATCGACACGCAGCTTTTAAAAGAAACGTGTTTCCACCTCGCTGTATCGAAACATAGATGTAACTTACTAAGGTCAACGACCACACAGCAGAGCAGTTTGAAACAGGCGTTTCTCATGTGCTTTAGACGCGATTTTACCGCTAATTCTTATGAGCCTGTTTATGGCTGGTAATATCTCTTTCCAGATTCTCCAAAGAAAGTGTTTCTGAACTGCTACATTGACACATCTCTTTAACTCTATATGTTGAATATAAACCTTGACAATCATTCTGCTACATAGCTCCGTTTTTGTTTTAGAGCCAGATATTTCTCATTACACCCTATATTCCCAATAACCCAGGAATATCCAAACGCAGCTTTTAGTAGAAACCTGTTTCTAACTCGCTGAACCTAAACATAGGTGCAACTTCCTAATGTGTCCCAAACACAGCAGAGCAGGTTGAAAGAGACGTTTCTCCTGTGTTTTAGACGCGATCTTACCTCTAAATCTTATGAGCCTGTATATGGCTGGAATTATCTCTTTCCGGATTCTCCATAGAAAGTGTTTCTGAACTGCTACATTCACATGTCTCTTTAACTCTGTAAGTTGAACGTACAACGTGACAATCATTCTACTACATAGCTCCGTTTTTGTTTTAGAGCCTGATATTTCTCATTACACTCTATACTCCCATTCACTGAAATATCGACACAAAGCTTACTGAAGAAACGTCTTTCTAAATCGCTGATTCTAAACATGGATGCAACTTCCGAAGGTGAACGAACACACAGCGGAGCAGTTTGAAAGAGACGTTTCTCCTGTGATTGAGATGCGGTCTAAAAGCTAATTCTTAGGAGCCTCTATATGGCTGGAAATATGTCTTTCCAGATTCTCCAAAGAAAGGGTTAGTGAACTGCTATTTTCACACAATTGTTTAACTCTGTAACTTTAATAGACACCTTGACAATCATTCTGCTACATAGCTCCGTTTTTCTTTTAGAGCAAGATATTTCTCATTAAACCCTATACTCCCATTCACTCAGGAATATCAAAACGCAACTTTTTGCAGAAACGTGTTTCTAACTCGCAGAATATAAACATAGATGCAACTTCCGAAGGTGAATGAATGCACAGTGGAGCGTTTGAAAGAGACATTTCTCGAATGATTTAGATGCCATCTTAAAGCTAATTCTTAAGAGTCTGTATATGGCTGGAAATATCTCTTTCCAGATTCTCCAAAGAAAGGGTTAGTGACCTGCTACATTCAAACAATTGTTTAACTCTGTAAGTTTAATATACACATTGACAATCATTCTGCTACATAGCTCCGTTCTTGTTCTAGAGCCAGATATTTCTCATTAAACCTTATACTCCCATTCACTGAGGAATATCCAAACGCAGCTTTTTGGAGAAAGGTGTTTCTAACTCGCAGAATCCAAACATAGATGCAACTTCTGAAGGAGAAAGAACACACAGTGGAGCTGTTTGAAAGGGACGTTTCTCGTATGATATAGATGCGATCTTAAAGCTAATTCTTAAGAGTCTGTATATGGCTGGAAATACCTCTTTCCAGATTCTCCAAAGAAAGGGTTAGTGAACTGCCACATTCACACAATTGTTTAACTCTGTAAGTTTAATATACACCTTGACAATCATTCTGCTACATAGCTCCGTTTTTGTTTTAGAGCCAGATATTTCTCATTAAACTCTATACTCCCATTCACTCAGGAATACCCAAAGGCAGCTTTTAGAAGAAACGTGTTTCTACTGGCTGAAGCGAAACATAGATGCAACTTCCTAAGGCAACGAACACACAGCAGAGCCGTTTGAAAGAGACGTTTCTCCAGTGGTTTAGACGCGATCTTACCGCTAATACTTAGGAGCCTGATTATGGCTGGAAATATCACTTTCCAGATTCTCCAAAGAAAGTGTTTCTGAAACGCTACACTCACACATCTGTTTAACGCTGTAAGTTGAACATACACCTTGACAATCATTCTGCTACTTAGTTCCGTTTTTGATTTACAGCCCGATATTTCTCATTACTAACTATACTCCCATTCACACAGGAATATGAAAACGCCGCTATTTGGAGAAACGTGTTACTAACTCGCTGAATATAAACATTGATGCAACTTCCGAAGTTGAACGAACACACAGTGGAGCAGTTAGAAAGAGACGTTTCTCATATGATTTAGATGCGGTGTTAAAGCTAATTCTTAAGAGTCTGTAGATGGCGGGAAATATCTCTTTCCAGATTCTCCAAAGCAAGGGTTACCGAACTGCCACTTTCACACAATGGTTTAACTCTGTAAGTTTAATATGCACCTTGACAATCATTCTGCTACATAGCTCCACTTTTGTTTTTGAGCCTGATATTTCTCATTACACATATTATTCCCATTCACTGAGGAATATCCAAACGCAGCTTTTTGGAGAAACGTGTTTCTAACTCGCTGAATCTAAACATAGATGCAACTTCCTAAGGTGGACGAACACACAGTGGAGCAGTTTGAAAGAGGCATTTCTCGTATTATTCAGATGCGATCTTAAAGCAAATACTTAAGAGTCTGTAAATGGCTGGAAATATCTCTTTCCAGATTCTGCAAAGAAAGTGTTAGTGAACTGCCACATTCACAAAATGGTTTAACTCTGTAAGTTTAATATACACCTTGACAATCATTCTGCTACATAGCTCCATTTTTGTTTTAGAGCCAGATATTTCTCATTACACCCATTATTCCCATTCACTCATTAATATACAAACAAAGGTTTTAGAAGAAATGTGTTTCTAACTCGGTGAATCTAAACATAGATGCAAGTTCCGAAGGTGAACGAACACATAAGAGAGCTTCCTGAAAGAGATGATTCTCCTGTGGTTTACACGCGATCTGACCGCTAATTCTTAAGAGCCTGTATATGGCTGGAAATATCTCTTTCCAGATTCTCATAAGAGAGTGATTCTGAACTGCTACATTCACACAATTGTTTAACTCGGTAATTTTAATGTACACCTTGACAATGATTCTGCTACATAGCTCCGTTTTTGTTTTAGAGCAAGAAATTTCTCATTAAACCCTATGCTCCCAATCACTGAGGAATATCCAAACGCAGCTTTTTGGAGAAACGTGTTTCTAACTAGCAGAATCTAAACATAGATGCAACTTCCAAAGGTGAACGAACATACAGTGGAGCAGTATGGAAGAGCCGTTTCTCGTATGATTTAGATGCGATCTTAAAGCTAATTCTTAAGAGTCTGTATATGGCTGGAAATATCTCTTTCGAGATTCTCCAAAGAAAGTGTTAGTGAACTGCTACATTCACACAATTGTTTAACTCTGTAAGTTTAATATACACCTTGACAATCATTCTGTTACAAAGCTCCGATTTTGTTTTAGAGGCAGATATTTCTCATTAAACCCTATGCTCCCATTCAATCAGGAATATCCAAACGCACCCTTTTCGAGAAACGTTTTTCTAACTCGCACAATCTAAACCTAGATGCAACTTCCGAAGCTGAACGAACACACAGTGGAGCAGTTTGAAAGAGACGTTTCTCTTGTGATTTAGATATGATCTTAAAGCTAATTCTTAAGAGTCTGTATAAGGCTGGAAATACCTCTTTCCAGATTCTCCAAAGAAACGGTTAGTGAACTCCTACATTCACACAATTGTTTAACTCTGTAAGTTTAATATACACCTTGACAATCATTCTGCTACACAGCTCCGTTTTTGTTTTAGAGCCAGATAATTCTCATTAAACCCTATGCTCCCATTCACTCAGGAATATCCAAACGCAGCTTTTTGGAGAAACGTGTTTCTACCTCGCAGAATCTAAACATAGATGCACTTTCCGAAAGTGAACGAAAACATAGTGAAGCAGTTTGAAAGAGACGTTTCTCGTATGATTTAGATG
>NW_022440737.1:0-6538 GCF_009761245.1 Sapajus apella
AAAAAAAAAAAAAAAAAAAAAAAAAAATCTTTGCGACTACATAGTAGGTATGTATATATTGTACCATGTTTATTGATCTGTGCATGTCGAACTATCCTTGCTTCCCTGGGATAAATTCCGTTTGATCATGATATATTATCTTCCTGATGTGTTGTTGGATTTGATTTGCCAGCATTTTCTTGAGCAGTTTTGCATTTATATTTTTCAGGGATATTGACTTGCCATTTTCTTTTTTGATGGTGTGGTTTCCTTCTCTGGTTTTGATATCAGGGCAATACTAGCCTCATGGAATGTTTAAATTTCTCTCCTCTTTGATTTTTGTGGCATAGCTTGAGAAGAATTGATGTTAGTTCTTCTTTATAAGTTTGGTAGAATTCAGCAGTAAAGCCATCCAGTCCTGGGCTTTCCCTCGGTGACAGCCTTTTTTTTTTTTTTTTTTTTTCTATTACTGATTCAATTGTGTAACTTTTATTGTTCGGGTCTTCTGTGTCTTCCTGGTTCCATCTTGGTAGGTTGTATATAGCTTGGAATTTACCCATTGCTCTAAGTTTATCAATTAGTGTTCATTATAGTGTCTAATGATTCTTTGCCCTTCTGTGATATCAGAGGTAATGCCTCCTTTTTCATATCTATTTCTATTTATTTGGATCTTCTCTCTTTGTTTCTTGGTTAGGCTAGCTTGTAGTTTATTGATTTTATTTCTTCAACTTCTTGTTTGGCTGACCCTTTGTATTTACAGGGTTTTAAGATCACCTATTATGTCTGTGCTCAAGGATGGAGAACTGATACTGAGGTGCAGGAAGTATCGAGCCTATCTTCTGACCCTGAAGTGCATCTGAGGGGGCAGAATGAGAACCCTTCATTGGAGAGGATGTTAGGAAAGGCTGTGCTCCTGAGAGAAAAACCTATTCTGAATAAGATTCAGAGATCGAGGTAATGTTTAGACCAATGGCTCACTTATTAAGCAAATATTAAAGAACATCTGCTATGTGCCAGGCACACAGCTGGAGCTGCAGATGAGAAGTCAAAAAAAGCAGTCCAGTCTCTGATGCCATGGAGCTTAATGGTCTCAATGTGTCCTGAAACTTATGTCAGAGCATTCTGCCCAGGAACATATTTTGAGAAGGGGACGTAGATGAAAGAAGGACCTAAATAGCATCTTAAACGATTATATTTGTTATTATAGTTAATAATTATTACAATGCTATGTGTCAAGACGTATACCGAATAATTTGCAAGCATTACTTTATTTAGTTTTTCCAAGAGCTCTATAAGGTAGGTTATGTTATTATCCACAGTTTACAAATGAAGCAACCGGACACTACTGAACCAAGGACACTACTGGAACACTACTGAACTAGCAACTAGGACACTACTGAACCAAGACTGGACTCTAGGCTTCTTTGCAAGACTACATGTCAATCTCTGCACAATGTTGTTGTCTACCAGGCAGGGTGTTGGAAATACCAAGATGAGCAAGAAGAGGCTTCTCTGAGTAAAATCAGTTCACAGAAAGCTTGATATGCTAATGACTTTTTTTTTTTTTAATTTTTTTTTTTAAATAAATTCACACCCAAAGATTTTTTTTTTTTTTTTGAGATGGAGTTTCGCTCATTACACAGGCTGGAGTGTAATGGCGCCATCTCAGCTCACCGCAACCTCCGCCTCCTGGGTTCAGGCAATTCTCCTGCCTCAGCCTCCTGAGTAGCTGGGACCACAGACACGCGCCACCATGCCCAGCTAATTTTTTGTATTTTTATTAGAGACGGGGTTTCACCATGTTGACCAGGATGGTCTCGATCTCTTGACCTCGTGATCCACACGCCTCAGCCTCCCAAAGTGCTGGGATTACAGGCTTGAGCCACCGCGCCCGGCTTGCACACTTATTTTTTTAAGACAGGGTGGCTTTGGGCTTTCTCAAAGCGTTTGGCCTTATTTATTTATTTTTTTATTTATTTTTATGAGATGGAGTCTCGCTCTGTCACCCTGGCTGGAGTGCAGCGGCACAATCTCAGCTCACTGAAACCTCCGCCTCTGGGTTCAAGTGATTCTCCTGCCTCAGCCCCGTGAGTAGCCAGGATTATAGGCACCTGCCACTACACCCAGCTAATTTTTGTATTTTTAATAGAGACAGGGTTTCACCACATTGGCCAGGCTGGTCTCGAACTCTGCCCAGCTCGGCTTCCCAAAGTGCTGGGATTACAGGCGTGAGCCACCATCGTGCCTGGCCAAGTTTGGCCTCTTTTTTTGTACTTTGTCTACATTTGGCACCTGGCTGAGTTTGGCCTCTTTTTTTGTACTTTGTGTTTGAGACTTTCAACAATTCTAACCAGATTTCAAATGAGTCAGCCCTCAGTTTTAAGGTAAGTCTTAGAGCGAGGACCTTAAAATCTTGAGAAAGTATGCCCCAATTAGCTGCCACTCCCTGTAATTGAGGGATTAGCCAGGTCAATATTTTATTCCTTCCTGTCTTTACTCCTTTTTCTGCTAAACCCAACGACGTAGAGAAAAAGATATCAGGGGCTGACAGAGAAACACTGGAAATACAGTCATGCATTGCATAATGATATTCCGGTCAATGATGAACCACATATACAATGGTGGTCTCTTGAGAGTATAATGGAGCTGAAAAACTGCCACCTAGTGAGATCATAGCTGTTGTAATGTCATGGTGCAATGCATTACCCATGTATTTGTGGTGCTGCTGCTGTAAACAAACCTACCGCATTCCCAGTCATAAAAGTATAGCATGTACAATTCCGTATGGTACGTAATATTTGATGCTGATAATAAATGACTATGTTACTGGTTTGTATATTGACTATGCTATAGTTTTTATCATTACTGCAGAGTGTACTCCTCCTACTTTTTTTTTTTTTTTTTTTTTGAGATGGAGTTGCTATCTGTTTCCAGGCTGGAGTGCAGTGGCGCGATCTTGGCACACTGCAACCTCTGCCTCCCGGGTTCAAGCGATTCTTCTGCCTCAGCCTCAAGTAGCTGGGACTACAGGTGTGCACCACCAAGCCTAGCTAATTTTTTGTATTTTATTAGAGATGGGATTTCACCATGTTGGCCAGGATGGTCTTGATCTCCTGACCTCATGATCCTCCCACCTCGGCCTCCCAAACTGCTGGGATTACAGGTCACTATCCCTGATAAACATAGATGCCAAAAATTCACAACAAAATACCAGCAACCTGAATACAGCAGCACATTGAAAACTTAATTCATCATGGTCAAGTAGGCTTTATTCCTGGAATGGGGATTGGTTCCACATATGCAAATCAATAGTGTGATTTGCATAAACAGAATTAAAAAACAGAAACGGAATCAAAAAACAAAACCATATGATCATCTCAATGGATGCAGAAAAGCTTTTGATAGGATCTAACATCCCTTTATCATAAAAACTCTCAACAAGCCAGGAATCAAATAATCATACCTTAAAACGATAAGAGCCATTATAACTCAATCAAGACAGTTGCAGGTGAGAAAGAAAAAAAAAGATAAGAGCCATATATACCAAACCCACAATCAACATCATCCTCAATGAGTAAAAGCTGGAAGCACTCCCCCTTGAGAACTGGAACAAGACAGAGATGCTGTATTAGGCCATTTCTCATTGCTATAAATACTGGGTAATTTATAAAAAAGAAAAGTTTAATTTGCTCACAGTTCTATAGGCTGCACAGGAAGCATGATGCTGGCATCTGCTCATATTCTGGGGAGACCTCAGGAAACTTATAAACATGGTGGGAGGTGAAGGGGGAGCAGGCACATCACAGGACCAGAGCAGGAGCAAGATAGGGAGGGGTGAGATGCCACACATTTTTCAACAACCACATCTCATGAAGCTCACTAACTATCATAAGAATACCACCAAAGAGATGGTTATTAAACCATTTATGAGAAATACACTCCCACGATTCAGTCACCTCCCACCAGGCCCCACCTCCAACACTGGGGATTACAACTCAACACGAGATTTGAGTGGGGACACATATCCAAACTGTATCAGATACCCACTTTCACCACTTTTACTCAACACAGTACTGGAAATCCTAACCAGAGCAATCAGGGAACAGAAATATATAAAAGGCATCCAAATAGGAAATCAAGTCAAATTATCTCTCTTCACAGATGATATGAGTCTACACCTAGGAAACGCTACAGACTCTGCCAAAAGATTCCTAAACTTGATAAACAACATCAGTAAAGTTTCAGGATATAAAAATCAATGTATAAATGGCATATAGAAAATGCCTAGATCTCAAATATACAGTGTTACTGGTGTATAGAAATGCTATGATTTCTTATATATCATTTTACATTGGTATGTAGAAAATCATAGCATTTCTTTTTTTTTTTTTTAAGGAAATAAAGGCAACAGCTGGAAGAAAATCACAGCATTTCTATACACCAGTAACATTCAAGCTCAGAGCCAAATCAAGAATGCAATCTCCTTCATAATGGCCACTACAAAACATAAAATACCCAGGAATACATCTAACCAGGGAGGTGAAAGAGCTCTACAAGGAGAACTGCAAAACTCTGCTGAAAGAAATCACAGATGACAGAAACTAATGGAAAACATTTCATGTTCATGTATTGGAATAATCAATATTTTTTACATGGCCACACTGCCCAAAGCAATCTACAGATTCAGTGCTATTCCCATCAAACTACCAACATCATTTTTCACAGGATTAGAAAAAAACAATTCTAAAATTCATAGGGAATCAAAGAAGAGCCTGAATAGTCAAATCAATCTGAAGCAAAAAGAACAAAGCCAGAGACATTACACTATCAGATTTCAAATTATACTACAAGGCTACAGTAACCAAAACAGCATGATACTGTTACAAAAACACACAGACCGATGGAACAGAAGAGAGAACCCAGAAATAAAGTTGCACACCTACAGCCATCTGATCTTTGACAAAGTCAACAAAACGAACAATGGGGAAAGTTCTTCCTATTCAATAACTGGTGCTGGGATAACTGGCTGTCCATATGCAGAAGAATAAAACTGGATCCCTACCTATCATCACACACACAAATTAGATTAAGATGGAATAAAGACTTAAAAGTAAGATTTGCAACTGTAAAAATCCTAGGAGAAAACCAAGGAAGGACTCTCCTAGCTACCAGCTTTAGCAAAGAATTTATGACTAAGTCCTCAAAAGTAATTACAACAAAAAAAGTTGACAAGTGGGACTTAACTAAAGAGCTTCTGCATAGCAAAAGAAACTCTTAACAGAGTAAACAGATAACCTACAGAATGGGAGAAAATATTCTCAAACTACGCATCCAACCAAAGTCTAATATCCAAAATCTACAAAGGACTTAAACAATTTAACAAGCCAAAAACATATAATCTCATTAAAAAGTGGGCAAAGGTACTCACTTTGGCAGCACATATACTAAAAAGTGGCAAAAGGGCATGAATAGACACACTTCTTAAAAGGAGACATATAGGTGGCCAACAAACATATAAATGTTTAAGATGGCAAATTTAATGGTATGTGTTTGTTATCACAATCAAAGAAGATTAAAAAGAAGAAAAGGAAAGAAAGGAATGATGACAGTATTACAGCAAATAGGGAATGTATTTAAAAAGATAGAAACCATATTTATTATAATATGTATACAATAATGCTGTAAAAGGGGGTGAAAAAAAGAGCTGTGTAGGAGTGATATTTCTCTGTATCATTGGAGTTGAGCTATTATGAATCTGGATCTGATTCTGATAAGTTAAGATGGATGTAGTAACCCCTAGATCAAATATACTTCGTATTATGTTCACAAAAATCTCAACATATAGTACAAAAACATAAAAAAATTAAAACTCTACACTAGGAAATATTCATCGAATGCAGAAGAAAGCAGTAGAGGAGGACTAGAGGAACAAAAAAAGACATGGCATATATAGAAATCAAAAGTAAAATGGCAGATGTAAATGCAGCCATAGAAATAACATTATGAATGAATTCAACGATCAAATCTAAAGGCACAGTTTTTCTGACTAGGGTTTAAAAATGATTCAGCTATATGCTGTCCACTGTGAACATACTTTAGATTCAAAGATACAAATAGAATAAAAGTTTAAAAATGGAAAAGATATCTGACCAGGCTCGGTGACTCATGCCTGAAATCCAAGCACTTTGGGAGGCTGAGGCGGGCAAATCACAAGGTCAGGAGTTCAAGACCAGCCTGACCAACATGGTGAAACTCCATCTCTACTAAAAATACAAAGATGAGCTGGGCCTGGTGGCGGGCACCTGTAATCCCAGCTACTCAGGAGGCTGAGGCAGGAGAATCACTTGAACCTGGAAAGCAGAGGTTGCAGTGAGCTGAGATCATGCCACTGCACTTCAGCCTGGGTGACAGAGTGAGACTCCACCTCAAAAAAAAAAAAAAATGGCCGGGTGCGGTGGCTCAAGCCTGTAATCCCAGCACTTTGGGAGGCCGAGGCGGGCGGATCACGAGGTCAAGAGATCGAGACCATCCTGGCCAACATGGTGAAACCCCGTCTCTA
>NW_022440738.1:0-6537 GCF_009761245.1 Sapajus apella
AAGAAAGGGTTTCTGAACTGCTACATACACACTCCCGTTTACCCCTGTAAGCAGAACGCACACCTTGAAAAACACTCTGCTGGTAGCTCTGTTCTTTTTTAGAGCCAGATATTTCTCATTACAGCCTATACTCCCATTCACTCTGGAATATCCAAACGCAGCTGTTAGAAGGAACGTGTTTCTAACTCTGAATGTAAACATAGATGCAACTTCCTAAGGTGAACCAACATATAACAGAGTAGTTTGAAAGACACGTTTCTCGTATTAGACTCAGCCTTACTGCTAATAATTATATGCCTGTATAAGGCTGGAAATATCGGTTTCTAGATTCTCGAAAGAAAGGGTTTCTGAACTGCTACATACACACACCCGTTTAACTCTGTAAGTGAATGTACACCTTGACAACCATTCTGGTAGATAGCTCCCTTTTTGTTTTAGAGCCAGATTTCTCATTACAGAATATACTCCCATTCACTCTGTAATTTCCAAATGCAGCTTTATGATGAAACGTGTCTGTAACTCGCTGAATCTAAACATAGATGCAACTTCCTAAGGTGAACGTACACACAGCAGAGCAGTTTCAAAGACGCGTTTCTCCTCTGTTTTGGACGCAGTCTTACTGCTAATTCTTATATGCCTGTATAAGGCTGGAGTGGTATGTTTCTAGATTCTCCAAAGAAAGGGTTCCTGAACTGCTACATACACACACCCGTTTATCTCTGTAAGTTAATGTACACCTTGACAACCATTCTGCTAGACAGCTCCGTTTTTCTTTTAGAGCCAGATATTTCTCACTAGGGCATATACTTCCATTCACTCTTGAATATCCAAACGAAGCTTTCAGAAGAAATGTGTTTCTAACTCCCTGAATCTAAACATAGACGTAACTTCCTAAGTTGAACCAACATGCAGCAGAACAGTTTCAAAGATGTGTTTCTCCTCTGTTTTAGACGCAGTCTTACTGCTAATTCTTATATGACTGTATAAGGCTGGAATGGTATGCTTCTAGATTCTCCAAAGAAAGGGTTCCTGAACTGATACATACACACACTCGTTTATCTCTGTAAGTTAATGAACACCTTGACAATCATTCTGCTAGATAGCTCCGTTTTTTTTTAGAGCCAGATATTTCTCATTACAGTATATACTCTCATTCCCTCTGGAATATCCAAACGCAGCTTTTAGAAGAAACGTGTTTCTAACTTCCTGAATCTAAACATAGATGCAACTTCATAAGGTTAACCAACATAGAGAAGACCAGTTTGAAAGAGACTTTTTTCCTCTGTTTTAGGTGCAGCCTTACTGTTAACTCTTACATGCCTGTAGAAGGCTGGAAATATGTGTGTCTAGATTCTCCAAAGAAAGTGTTTCTGAACTGCTACATAAAAACAACCGTTTAACTCTGTAAGTTGAATGCACACCTTGACACCCTTTCTGCTAGATAGCTCCGTTTTTGTTGTAGAGCCAGATATTTCTCGTTACAGCATATTATCCCATTCATTCTGGAATATACAAACGCAACTTTTAGAAGAAACATTTTTCTACCTCGCTGAATCTAAACATAGATGCAACTTCCTAATGTGAAGCCACATACAGCAGAGCAGTATGAAAAACATGCTCCTCCTCTGTTTTAGATGCAGTCTTACTGGTAATTCTGTGTAAGGCTGGAAATATCTTTCTCTAGATTCTCAATGAAAGGGTTTCTAAACTGCTACCTACACACACCTGTTTATTCTCTAAGTTGAATGTACACCTTGATAAGCATTCTGCTAGATAGCTCCGTTTTTGTTTTGGAGCCAGATATTTCTCATTACAACATATACTCCCATACACTCTGGAATATCCAAACGCAGCTTTTAGAAAAAAAGTCTTTCTAGCTCACTGAATCTAAACATAAATGCAACTTCCTAAGGTGAACCAACATAGAGCCGAGCAGTTTGAAAGATACGTTACTCCTCTGATTTAGACGCAGTCTTACTGCTAATTCTTATATGCCTGTATAAGGCTGGAATGATAGTTTTCTAATTTCCCCAAAGAAGAGGTTTCTGAACTGCTACATACACACACATTTTTAACTCTGTAAGTGAATGTACACCTTGACAACCATTCTGCTAGATAGCTCCGTTTTTGTTTTAAAGCAAGATATTTCTCATTACAGCCTATACTCCCATTCATTCAGAAATATCCAAAAGCAGCTTTTAGAACAAACGTGTAGAATTCTTACTCGCTGTATCTAAATATAGATACAACTTCCTAAGTTGAACCAACATACAGCAGAGAAGTTTGAAAGAGACGTTTCTCCTCTGTTTTAGACGCAGTCTTACGGCTAATTCTTATATGCCTGTATATGGCTGGAAATATCTGTTTCTAGATTCTCCTAAGAAAGGATTTTTGAGCTGCTACATACACACTCCCGTTTACCCCTGTAAGTGGAATATACACCATGAAAAACATTCTCCTAGGTAGCTCCGTTTTTCTTTTAGGGCCAGATATTTCTCATTACAGCATATACTCCCATTCTGACTGGAATATCCAAATGCAGCTTTTAGAAGAAACGTGTTCTAACTCGGTGAATCTAAACATAGATATAACTTCCAAAGGTGAAACAACATAGAGCCGAGCAGTTTGAAAGATAAGTTTCTCCTCTGTTTTAGTCGCAGTCTTAACTGCTAATTCTTATATGCCTGCATAAGCCTGGAAATACATGTTTCTGGATTCTCCAAAGAACGGGTTTCTGAACTGCTACTTACACACACCCGTTTACCTTTGTAAGTAGAATGTACACATTCAAACCACTGTGCTAGATAGTTCCGTTTTTTGTTTTAGAGCCAGATATTTCTCATTACAGCGTATAATTCCATTCAATCTGGAATATCCAAACGCAGCTTTTAGAAGAAACGTATTTCTAACTCGCTGAATCTAGACATAGATGCAGCTACCTAAGGTTAACCAACATACAGCAGAGCAGTTTGAAAGATACGTTTCTCCTCTGTTTTAGACGCACTCTTACTGCTAATTCTTATACACCTGTATAAGCCTGGAAATATCTGTTTCTAGATTCTCCAAAGAAAGTGTTTCTGAACTGCTACATACAGA
Organism: Sapajus apella; assembly: GCF_009761245.1. Taxonomy (NCBI): domain Eukaryota; kingdom Metazoa; phylum Chordata; class Mammalia; order Primates; family Cebidae; genus Sapajus; species Sapajus apella. The sequence continues at coordinate 3,097 of NW_022440738.1, forward strand.
CACCTGTTTAACTCCGTAAGTTGAATGTACACCTTGACAACCATCCTGCTAGATAGCTCTGTTGTTGTTTTAGAGCCAGATATATCTCATTACAGCATATACTCCCATTCTCTCTGGAATATCCAAATTCAGCTTTTAGAAGAAACGTGTTTCTAACTCGCTGAATCTAAACATAGATGCAACTTCCAAAGGTGAACCAACATAGAGCCGAGCAGTTTGAAAGATACGTTTCTCCTCTGTTTTAGTCGCAGTCTTAACTGCTAATTCTTATATACCTGTATAAGGCTGGAAACATCTGTTTCTAGATTCTCCAAGGAAAGGTTTTCTGAACTGCTAAAGACACACACCCGTTTAACTCTGTAAATTGAATGTACACGTTGACAGCCATTCTGCTAGATGGTTCAGTTTTTCTTTTAGAGCCAGATATTTCTCATTACAGCATACACTCCCATTCACTCTGGAATATAGAAACACAGGTTTTAGAAGAAACGTGTTTCTAATTCGCTGAATCTAAACATAGACGCAACTTTCTAAGGTGAACCAACAAGCAGCAGAGCACTTTGGAAAACACGCTTCTCCTCTGTTTTAGACGCAGTCTTACTGCTAATTCGTAAAATTCCTGTATAAGACTGGAAATATCTGTCTCTAGATTCTCAATGAAAGGGTTTCTGAACTGCTACATACAACAACCAGTTTAACTCTGTAAGTTGAATGTACGCCTTGACAACCATTCTGCTAGATAGCTCCGTTTTTGTTTTAGAGCCAGATATATGTCATTGCAGCATATACTCCCATTCACTCTGGAAAACACAAACGCACCTTTTAGACGAAACGTGTTTATAACTCGCTGAATATAAACATAGACGCAGCTTCCTAAGGTGAAGCAACATACAGCAGAGCAGTATGAAAAACATACTCCTCCTCTGTTTTAGACGCAGTCTTACTGGTAATTCGTATATACCTATGTAAAGCTGGAAATATCTTTCTCTAGATTCTCAATGAAAGGGTTTCTGAACTGCTACCTACACACACCTGTTTAATTCTCTAAGTTGAATGTACACATTGATAACCACTCTGCTAGATAGCTCCGTTTTTGTTTTGGAGCCAGATATTTCTCATTACAACATATACTCCCATACGCTCTGGAATATCCAAACGCAGCTTTTAGAAAAAACGACTTTCTAACTCACTGAATCTAAACATAATGCAACTTCCTAAGGTGAACCAACAGAGCTGAGCAGTTTGAAAGATATGTTACTCCTCTGATTTAGATGCAGTCTTACTGCTAATTCTTATATGCCTGTATAAGGCTGGAAAAATCTGTTTCTAGATTCTCCAAAGAAAGGGTTTCTGAAATGATACATACACACACCCGTTTACCTCTGTAAGTTGAATGTACACCTTGACAACCATTCTGCTAGACAGCTACGTTTTTGTTTTAGAGTCAGATATTTCCCATTACAGCATATACTCCCATGCACACTGGAATATCCAAACGCAGCTTTCAGAAGAAACGTGTTTCTAATTCGCTGAATCTAAACATAGATGCAACTTCCTAAGGGGAACCAACCTACAGCCGAGCAGTTAGAAAGATACGTTTCTCCTCTGTTTTAGTCGCAGTCTTAACTGCTAATTCTTATATGCCTGTATAATGCTGGAAATACATGTTTCTGGATTCTCCAAAGAACGGGTTTCTGAACTGGTACATTCACTCCCCTGTTTAGCTGTGTAAGTTGAATGTACACCTTGACAACCAATCTGCTAGATAGCTCCGTTTTTGTTTTAAAACCAGATACATGTCATTGCAGCATATACTCCCATTCACTCTGGAAAACACAAATGCACCTTTTAGAAGAAACGTGTTTATAACTCGCTGAATCTAAATATAGATGCAACTTCCTAAGGTGAAGCAACATACAGCAGAGCAGTATGAAAAACATGCTTCCCCTCTATTTTAGACGCAGTCTTACTCCTAATTCGTATATACCTGTATAAGGCTGGAAATATCTGTCTCTAGATTCTCTATGAAAGAGTTTCTGAACTGCTACATACACACACCTGTTTAATTCTCTAAGTTGAATTTACACCTTGATAACCATTCTGCTAGATAGCTCCGTTTTTGTTTGGAGCCAGATATTTCTCATTACAGCATATACTCCCAAAAACTCTGGAATATCCAAACGCAGCTTTTAGAAAAAAACGTCTTTCTAACTCGCTGAATCTAAACATAAATGCAACTTCCTAAGGTGAACCAACATAGAGCCAAGCAGTTTCAAAGATACGGTACTCCTCTGTTTTATAGGCAGTCTTACTGCTAATTCTTATATGCCTGTATAAGGCTGGAAATATCTGTTTCTAGATTCTCCAAAGAAAGGGTTTCTGAAATGATACATACACACACCCGTTTAACTCTGTAAGTTGAATGTACATCTTGACAATCATTCTACTAGACAGCTACGCTTTTGTTTTAGAATTAGATATTTCCCATTACAGCATATACTCCCATGCACCCTGGAATGTCCAAACGCAGCTTTTAGAATAAACGTGTTTCTAACTCGCTGAATCTAAACATAGATTCAACTTCCTAAGCCGAATCAGCATACAGCAGAGCAGTTTGAAAGATGCCTTTCTCCTCTGTTTTAGACACAGTCTTATGGCTAATTCTTATATGCCTGTATAAGGCTGGAAATATCTGTTTCTAGGTTCTCCAAAGAAAGGGTTTCTGAACTGCTACATACACACTCCCGTTTACCTCGGTGAGCAGAATGTACACCTTTAAAAATATTCTGCTAGGTAGCTCTGTTCTGTTTTAGAGCCAGATATTTCTCATTACAGCATCTACTCCCATTCACTCTGGAATATCCAAGTGCAGCTTTTAGTAGAAACGTGTTTCTAACTCTCTGAATCTAAACATAGATGCAACTTCCTAAGGTGCACCAACACGCAGCAGAGCACTTTGAAAAACACGCTTCTCCTCTGTTTTAGACGCAGTCTTACTGCTAATTCGTACAATGCCTGTATAAGACTGGAAATATCTGTCTCTAGATTCGCAATGAAACGGTTTCTGAACTGCTGCATACACAAACCTGTTTAACTCTGTAAGTTGAATGTAGACCCTGACAAGAATTCTGTAGATAGCTCCGTTTTTGTTTTAGAGCCAGATATTTCTCATTACAGCCTATACTCCCATTCATTCAGAAATTTCCAAAAGCAGCTTTTAGAACAAACGTGTTTCTAACTCGCTGTATCTAAACATAGATACAACTTCCTAATGTCAACCAACATACAGCAGAGGAGTTTGAAAGAGATGTTTCTAATCTGTTTTAGACGCAGTCTTACTGCTAATTCTTATATGCCTGTATAAGGCTGGAAATATCTTTTTCTAGATTCTCCTAAGAAAGGGTTTCTGAACTGCTACATACACACTCCCGTTTACCCCTG
>NW_022440739.1:0-6537 GCF_009761245.1 Sapajus apella
GGGAGCATACGGTGTAATGAGAAACATCTGGCTCTAAAACAAAAACGGATCAATCTAACAGAGTGATTGTCAAGGTGTATATTGAAGTTACAAAATGAAACCTACGTGGGCATGTAGCAGTTCAGAAACCCTTTCCTTGGAGAATCTGGAAAAAGATATTTCCAGCCATATAAAGGCTCATCAGAATTAGCGGTAAGATCGCGTATAAACCCCAGGAGAAACGTCTTTTTCGAATTATTCTGCTGTGTGTTCGTTGACCTTTGGAAGTTGCATCTATGTTTACATTCAGCGAGTCAGAAACATGTTTCTTCTAAAAGCTGCGTTTGGATATTCCTGAGTGAATAAGAGTATAGGGTGTAATGGGAAATATCTGGCTCTAAAACAAAAACGGAGCTATCTAGCAGAATGATTGTCAACTAGTATAGTCAACATACAGAGTTAAACAGATGTGTGAATGTAGCAGTTCAGAAACCCTTTCTTTTGAGAATCTAGAAAGTGATATTTCCAGCCACATACAGGCACCTTAGAATTATTGGTAATATTGCATCTAAACCAGAGGAGAAACGTCTCTTACAAACTGTTCTGCTGTGTCTTCGTTCACTTTAGGTAGTGCCATCTATGTTTAGATTCAGCGAGTTAGAAACACTTTTCTTCTAAAAACTGCGTTTGGATATTCCCGAGTGAATGGGAGTAAAGGATGTAATGAGAAATATCTGGCTTTAAAACAAAAAAGGAGCTATCTAGCAGAATGATTGTCAAGGTGTATATTCAACTCACGGAGTTAAACAGATGTGTGAATGTAGCAGATCAGAAACCCTTTCTTCGGAGAATCTAGAAAGTGACATTTAAAGCCCTATACAGGCAAATAAGAAATCACAGTACATCGCGTCTAAACCACAGGATAAACGTCTCTTTCAAACTGCTCTGCTGGGTGTTCTTTCACCTTAGGAAGTTGCATCTATGCTTAGATTCCGAGACTTAGAATAAGGTTTCTTCTAAAAGCTGCGTTTGGATATTCCTGAGTGAAACGGAGTATACTGTGTAATGAGGAATATCTGGCTCTAAAATAGAAACGAAGCTATCCAGCAGAAAAATTGTCAAGGTGTGTATTCAACTTACAGATTTAAACAGATGTGAGAATGCAGCAGTTCAGAAACCATTTGTTTACAGAATCTGGGAAGAGATATTTCCCGCCACATACAGGCACATAAGAGTTAGCGGTAAGATCGCTTCTAAACCACAGCAGAAACGTCTCTTTCAAACTGCTGTGCTGAGTGTTCATTCACCTTACTTAGGTGCATCTACCTTTAGATTCAGCGAGTTAGAAACACGTTTTTTCTAAAAGCTGCGTTTGGATATTCCTGAGTGAATGAGAGTATAGGGTGTAATGAGAAATATCTGGCTCTAAAACAAAATCAGAGCTTTCTAGCAGAATGATTGTGAAGATGTGCGTTCAACTTATAGAGTTAAAGACATGTGCGAATGTAGCAGTTCAGAAAGTCTTTCTTTGGAGAATCTAGAAAGAGATATTTCCAGCCATATACAGGCCCAGGAAAATTAGCGGTAAGCTCACATCTAAACCTCAGAAGTAACGTCTCTTTCAAACTGCTCTGTTTCGTGTTCCTTCACGATAGGAAGTTGCATCTGTGTTGAGATTCAGTCAGTTAGAAAAACTTCTTCTAAAATCTGCGTTTGGATATTCCTGAGTGAATGGGAATATAGGGTGTAATGAGAAATATTTGGCTCTAAAACAAAAACGGAGGTATCCAGCAGAATGATTTTCAAGGTGTATATTCACCTTACCGAGGTAAAGCGAGGTGAGGATGTAGCAGTGCAGAAACCATTTCTTTGGAGAATATAGAAAGAGGTATTTCCAGCCATATACAGGCACTTAAGAATTAGTGGTAATATCATGCCTGAACCACAGAAGAAAGGTCTCTTTCAAACTGCTCTGTTGTGTGTTCGTTCACTTTGCTAGTTGCATCTATGTTTAGGTTTATCGAATTAGAAACACGTTTCTTCTAAAAGCTGCGTTTGGATATTCCTGAGTGTATGGGAATATAGGGTGTAATGAGACATATCTGGCTCTAAAACAAAAACGGAGCTATCTAGCAGACTGATTGTCAATTACTTTAGTCAACATACAGAGTTAAACAGATGTGTGAATGTAGCAGTTCAGAAACAGTTTCTTTTGAGAATATAGAAAGTGATATTTCCAGCCACATACAGGCACCTTAGAATTAGTGGTAATATTGCATCTAAACCACAGGAAAAATGTCCCTTACAAACTGCTCTGCTGTGTCTTCGTTCACCTTAGGGAGTGCCATCTATGTTTAGATTCAGCGAGTTAGAAACACGTTTCCTCTAAAAGCTTCGTTTGGATATTCCTGAGTGATTGGGAGTAAAGATGTAATGAGAAATATCTGGCTCTAAAACAAAAACGGAGATATGTAGCAGAATGATTGTCAAGCTGTATATTCAACTGACAGGGTTAAACAGATGTGTGAATGTAGCAGATCAGAAACCCTTTCTTCGAAGAATCTAGAAAGAGATATATAAAGCCCTATGCAGGCACATAAGAATTAGCGGTAGATCGCGTCTAATCCACAGGAGAAACGTCATTTTCAAACTGCTCTGCTGGGTGTTCTTTCACCTTAGGAAGTTGCATCTATGCTTAGATTCCGAGTCGTAGAATCAGGTTTGTTCTAAAAGCTGCGTTTGGATATTCCTGAGTGAAAAGGAGTATACTGTGTAATGAGAAATATCTGCCTCTAAAATAAAAACGAAGCCATCTAGCAGAATGATTGTCAAGGTGTGTATTCAACTTACAGACTTAAACAGATAAGTGAATGTAGTAGTTCAGAAACCATTTCCTTGTAGAATCTGGGAAGAGATATTTCCAGCCACATACAGGCACATAAGACTGAGCGGTAAGATCGCTTCTAAACCACAGCAGAAACGTCTCTTTCAAACTGCTCTGCTGAGTGTTCATTCACCTTACTTAGGTTCATCTATGTTTAGATTCAGCGAGTTAGAAACACGTTTCTTCTAAAAGCTGCGTTTGGATATTCCTGAGTGAATGGGAGTATAGGGTGTAATGAGTAATATGTGTTTCTAAAACAAAAACGGAACTATCTAGCAGAATGATTGTCAAGGAGCATATTCAACTTACAGAGATATCAGATGTGCGAATTTAGCAGTTCAGAAACTGTTTCTTTTGAGAACCTAGAAAGAAATATTTCCAGCCATATACAGGCACATAAGGATTAGCGGTAACATGGCATCTAAACCACAGGAGAAACGTCTCTTTCAAACTGCTCTGCTGTGTGTTCATTCAGGTTAGGAAGTTGCATCTGTGTTTAGATGCAGCAAGATGGAAACGCTTTTGTCATAAAAGCTGCGTTTGAATATTCCTAAGTGAATGGGACTATAGTGTGTAAGGAGACATATCTGACTCTAAAACAAAAACTGAGCTATGTAGCCGAATGATTGTCAAGGTGTGTATTCAACTTACAGAGTTAAACAGATGTGTGACTGTAGCAGTTCAGAATCTTTGTCATTGGAGAATCTGGAAAGAGATATTTCCAGCCATAGAGCGGCACATAAGAATTAGCGGTAAGATCGCGTCTAAACCACAGGAGAAACGTCTCTTTCTAACTGCTCTGCTGGGTGTTCGTTCACCTTAGGAAGTTGCATCCATGTTTCCATTCAGCGAGTTAGAAACACGATGCTTCTAAAAGCTACATTTGGATATTCCTCAGTGAATGGCAGCATAGGGTGTAATGAGAAATACCTGGCTCCAAAACAAAAACGGAGCTATCTAGCAGAATGATTGTCAAGGTGTATTTTCAACGTACAGTGGTAAACAGACGTGTGAATGTAGCAGTTCATTAACCCTTTTTTTAGAATCTTGAAAGAGATATTTCCAGCCATATCCAGATATATAAGAATGAACGGTAAGGTCGTCTCTACACCACAGGGGAAACGTGTCTTTCAAACTTCTCTGCCCCTTTGTTCATTCACATAAGGAAGTTGCATCTATGTTAAATTCAGCGGGTCAGAAACACGTTTCTTGTAAAAGCTGCGTTTGGGTATTCCTGAGTGAATGGGAATATATGGTGTAATGAGAAATTTCTGGCTCTAAAACAAAAACGGATCTATCTAGCAGAATGATTGTCAAGGTGTATTTTCACCTTACAGAGTTAAACAGATGTGTGAATGTAGCAGTTCAGAAACCCTTTCCTTTGAGAACCTAGAAAGAGATATTTCCAGCCTTATACATGCACATAAAATTAGCGGTAACATCGCGTGTAAACCACAGGAGAAACGTCCCTTTCAAACTGCTCTGCTGTATGTTCGTTCACCTAAGGAAGTTGCATCTATGTTAAATTCAGCGAGTTGGAAACACGTTTCTTCTAAAAGCTGCGTTTCCATTTTCCTCCATGAAAAGGAATGTAGTGTATCTTGACAAATATCTGGCTCTAAAACAAAAACGGAGCTATCTAGCTGAATGATTGTCGAGGTGTATATTTAACTTACAGAGTTAAACAGGCGTGTGAATGTAGCAGTTGAGACACCCTTTCTTTGGAGAACCCAGAAAGAGATATTTCCAGTCATATACAGGCACTTAAAATTCGCGGTAATATCGCGTCTGAACAACAGGAGAAACGTCTCGTTCAAACTGCTCTGCTGTGTGTTCGTTCACCTTTCTTAGTTGCATCTATGTTTAGATTCAGCGAGTTAGAAACACGTTTCTTCTAAAAGCTGCGTTTGTATATTCCTAAGTGAATGGGAGTATAGTGTGTAAGGAGACATATCTGACTCTAAAACAATATCGGTGTTATGTAGCAAAATTATTGTCAAGGTGTATATTCAACTTACAGAGTTAAACAGATGTGTGAATGTAGCAGATCAGAAACCCTTTCCTCGGAGAATCTAGAAAGAGATATTTAAAGCCCTATACAGGCACTTAAGAATTAGCGGTAGATCGCGTCTAAACTACAGGAGAAACGGCTCTTTCAAACTGCTCTGCTGTGTGTTCATTCACCTTACTTCGTTCCATCTATGTTTAGATTCAGTGAGTTAGAAACACGTTTCTTCTAGAAGCTGCATTTGGATATTCCTGAGTGAATGGGGGTATAGGGTGTAATTAGAAATATCCGGATCTAAAACAAAAACAGAGCTATCTAGCAGAATGATTGTCAAGGTGTATATTCTCCTTATAGAGTTAAAGAGATGTGTGTATATAGCAGTTGAGAAACACTTTGTTTGGAGAATGTAGAAAGAGATAATTCCAGACATATACAGGGACATAAGAATTAGCAGAAAGATCGTGTCTAAACCTCAGAAGAAACGTCTCTTTCAAACTGCTGTGCTGTGTGTTCGTTCAAGATAGGAAGTTACATCTATGTTTAGAGTCAAATAGTTAGAAAAACGTTTCTTCTCAAAGCTGCGTTTCCATATTCCTGAGTGAATGGGAGCATAGGGTGTAATTAGAAATATCTGGCTCTAAAACTAAAACAGAGCTATCTAGCAGAATGATTGTCACGGTGTATATTCACCTTACAGAGTTGAACAGATATGTGAATATAGCAGTTCAGAAACCCTTTGTTTGGAGAATGTAGAAAGAGTTATTTCCAGACATATACAGGGACATAAGAATTAGCGGAAAGATCGTGTCTAAACCTCAGAAGAAACGTCTCTTTCAAACTGCTTTGCTGTGTGTTCGTTCAAGATAGGAAGTTGCATCTATGTTTGGAGTCAAATAGTAAGAAAAACGTTTCTTCTGAAAGCTGCATTTGGATATTCCTGAGTGAGTGGGAGTATAGGGTGTAATTAGAAATATCTGGCTCTAAAACTAAAACAGAGCTATCTATCAGAATGATTGTCAAGGTGTATATTCACCTTGCAGAGTTGAACAGATGTGTGAATGTAGCAGTTCAGAAACCGTTTGTTTGGAGAATCTAGAAAGAGTTATTTCCAGACAAATACAGGGACAGAAGAATTAGCGGTAAGATCATCTTTAAACCACAGTAGAAACGTCTCTTTCAAACTGCTCTGCTGTGTGTTGGTTCACCTCAGGAAGTGGCATCAATGTTTAATTTCAGCGAGTTAGAAACACGTTTCTTAGAAAAGCTGCGTTTGGATTTTCCTGAGTGAACGGGAGTAGAGGGTGTAAGGAGACATAACTGGCTCTAAAAAAAAAACGGGGCAAACTAGCAGAATGATTGTAAAGCTGTATATTCAACTTACAGTGTTAAACAGATGTGTGAATGCAGCAGTTCAGAAACCCTTTCTTTGGAGAATCTGGAAAGAGATATTTCCAGGCATACAAAGGCAGGTAAGAATTAGCGGTAAGATCGCTTCTAAACCACAGGAGAAACGTCTGTTTCAAACGGCTCCGCTGTGTGTTCGTTCACCTTCGGAAGTTGCATCTATGTTTAGATTCTGCGAGTTGGAAACACATGTCTTCTAAAAGCTGCGTTTGGATATTCCTGAGTGAATCGGAGTATAGGGTGTTATGAGACACATCTGGAT
>NW_022440740.1:0-6536 GCF_009761245.1 Sapajus apella
TCAAAGGGACCTAAGAGATATATGTAGAACATTCACAGGATACATATTCTCAAGCCCACATGAATTATTATCCAGGATAGATCATGTTAGATCACAAAACAAGTTTAACAACTGTAAGATTAAAAATATATCAAAATCTTCTGACCACAATGGTATAAAAGTAGAAATTAATAACAGGAAGAAAAGACCTGGAATATTCTCAAATGTAAGAAATCAAAAACCATGCATCTGAACAGCCAAAGCGCCAAAAAAAAAAAAAAGTAAAAAAAAAAATCATAAGGAAAGTTTTTAAATACATATAGAAAAAACGGAAACAAAACATACCAAAACTGATAGAACACAGCAGAAGCCGTTGTAAAAGCAAAGTTTATAGAAATAAACATCTAAAAGAACATTTAGATGTACATTTATAGAAATGTACATCTAAAAGAACAAAGATCACAAATAAACACCTCAACATTACATGTAAAGGAGCTAGAAAAAGAACAAACTAAGCCCAAAATTAGCAGAAGGAAGGAAACAGTAAGGATCAGAGCAGAAATATATCAAATAAGAACAGAAAAACTGTAGGAAAAATATGAATAAAACAATTTTTTTTTTCAAAAATAAAAAATTCTTAGCTAGACCAACTAAGGCAGACAGAAGATTCAAATAAATGAAATCACAGGCCAGGCACTGTGGCTCACACCTGTAATCCCAGGACTTTGGGAGGCCAAGGCAGGTGGTAATGAGGTCAGGAGATCAGGACCATCTTGGCTAACATGGCGAAACCCCATCTCTACTAAAAATAAAAATTAGTCAGGTGTAGTAATAAACAAAAATTAGGCAGGTGTAGTTGCACACCCCTGTAGTCCCAGCTACTCAGGATGGTGAGGCAGGAGAATTGCTTGAACCTGGAAGGTGGAGGCTGCAGGCTGCAGTGAGCTGACATGGCACCACTGCCCTCCAACTTGGGCAATAAAGCTAGACTCTGTCTTAAAAATAAAGAAAGAAATCACACATTAGAGAGGAGTCTTTACAACAGATGCCTCAGAAATGAAAACAATCATAAGGGACCATTATTAACAGTCACATGCCAAAATTAACCTAGAGAGGAACAGAAAACCAAATACTGCATGTTCTTGCTTGTAAGTGGGAGCTGAATGATGAGAACACATGGACACGGAGAGGGGAAAGCAGATACTGAGGCCTAGTTGAGGGTGGAGGCTGGGACGAGGGACAGGAACAGAGAAAATAACTATTGGGTACTAGGCTTAGTACCTGGGTGACGAAATAATCTGTACATCGAATCCCCATGACATGAGTTTACCTGTATCACAAACCTGCATGTGTGCCCTGAAGCTAAAGTAAAAGTTGAAAGAACTGTCAAAAAAGATTTCTAGCAACACACAACCTAGTAAGATTGAATCAAGAAGAAAAAAATGTTCGACAAACCATTAACAAAGTTGAAGCAGCAACCATTTATTGATTAGGGGATCCTTTCCCTATTGCTTGTTTTTGTCAGGTTTGTCAAAGATCAGATGTTTATAGATGTGTGGTGTTATTTCTGGGGCTTCTCTTCTCCATTAGTCTGTGGGTCTATTTTGGCAACAGCACCATGCTGTTTTGGTTACTGTAGCCTTGAAGTACAGTTTGAAGTCAGGTAGCATGATGTCTCCAGCTTTGTTTTTTTCTGCTTAGGATTATCTTGGCTATTCAGGATCTTCTTTCATTCCCTATGAAATGTAGTTTTTTTTTTCTAATTCTGTTAAAAAATGTATATGGTAGTTTGATGGGAATAGCATTGAATCTAAAAATTACTTTTGGCAGTATGGCATTTTCATGACATTGATTTCTCCTATCCATGAAGATGGAATGTTTATCTATTTGTTGGTGTCCTCTCTTATTTCCTTGAGCGGCTATTTGTAGTTCTTGTTGAAGAGGTCCTTCACATCCCTAGTGAGCTGTATTCCTAGGTATTCTCTTTGTAGCAATTATGAATGGGTGTTCATTCAAAATTTGGCTCTCTGCTTGTCTATCATTGTTATTTGATTTTGTATTCGGAGATTTTGCTGAAGTTGTTTATCAGATCAAGAAGTTTTGGGGCTGAGACAATGGGGTTCTCTAAATATAAAATCATGTCATCTGCAAACAGACAGCTTGACTTCTTATTTAAATACCCTTTATTTCTTTCTCTTTCCTGATTGCCCTGGCCAGATCTTCCAATACTATGTTGAATAGGAGTGGTAAGAGGGCATCCTTGTCTTGTATCAGTTTTCAAAGGAAATGTTTCCAGCTTTTGCCCATTCAATATGATGTTGGCTGTGGGTTTGTCATAAATAGCTCTTATTTTGAGGTATGTTCCATGCAAAGACACACACAGGCTTAAAACCAAGGGATGGAGGAAAATTTATGAAGCAAATAGAAAGCCAAAAAAAAAAAAAAGTAAAAGTTGCAACCCAGTCTCTGACAAAACAGACTTTAAACACAGATCAAAAAGACAAAGAAGGGCATTACATAATGCTAAAGGAAACAATTCAACAAGAATAGCTAAGTATTCTGAATATATACGCACACAAACCAGAAGCACCCAGATTCATTAAAAAACTTCTTGAGCCTAAGACCTACACAGACACTTAGGCTCCCATACAGTAACAGTGGGAGACTTCAACGCCCCACTTCAAGACTAGACAGATCAATGAGACAGAAAATTAACAAGGACATGCAGGACTAAACTCAGCTCTGGATCAAGTGGACCTAGTAGACATCTACAGAACTCTACCCCAAAACAGCATATACATTCTTCTCAGTACCACGACACTTATTCTAAGATCAACCACATAATTGAATTAAACCACTCCTCAGCAAATGCAAAAGGACTGAAATCATAAACAGTCTCTCAGACCACAGTGCCATTAAATTAGAACTTAGGATTAATAAACTCACTCAAAACCAGTTTCATGGAAATTGAACAACTTGTTCCAGAATGACTCCTGGGTAAATGACTAAATTAAGGAAGAAATAAAGAAGTTCTTTGAAACCAACAAGAACAAAGACAACATACCCAAATCTCTGGGATACAGCTAAAGTAGTGTTAAGAGGGAAATTTATAGCACTAAATGCCCACATAAGAAAGTTAGACAGATCTCAAATCGACAACCTAACATCACAACTAAAAGAACTAGAGAGGCAAGAGCAAACTAATCCAAAAGCTAGCAGGAGACAAGAAATAACTAAGATCAGGCAAGAATTGAAGGAGACAGACATTAAAAACCCTCCAAAAAAAATAATAATGAATCCAGGAGCTGGTTTTTTGAAAAAATTAGTAAATGAACAAAATAGATAGACCCTAGCTAGACTAATGAAGAAAAAAGAATCAAACACAGTAAAAAATTATTAAAGATATCACCACTGACCCCACAGAAATACAAACTCAGAGAATACTATTACCTCTACGCCAATAAACTAGAATATCTAGAAGAAATTGGCAAATTTCTGGACACATATACCGTCCCAAGAATAAACCAGGAAAAAGTCAAATCCCTGAATAGACCAATAACAAGTTCTGAAATTGAGGCAGTAATTAATAGCCTACCAACCAAAACACCCAGGACCAGACAGATTCACAGGCTAATTCTACCAGAGGTAGAAAAAACCTTGTTAAGAGAATGAAAAGACAAGCCACACATTGAAAGAAACTATTTGCAAAATACAGATCTGAGAATTTGTATCCAATATACAAAAAAAATCTCAAAATTAAGTAAAACAGCCCAATTAAAGATACATACAAATCTGAACAGACACCTCACCAAACGATTTAAGAGAAACCAGCCCTTTCAAAGACTCCACTACTGATGTAAACCAACTGCCTGAAGCTACCTCTCCTTTCTTGCCTGATAAGAGATCACCCATGACAGAGAGGTACTGGCCAGTATACAGAGGATGCACAGAGCAAGTTTTCATGCCCTCTGCTTCACCTTTTAATGTCAGAGGGCTGAAAACTTCACCTTGGGATCATGCTAACACTGCCATTATTTAAACATGGGAGCCATGAAGGAGTAAGAAACTCAACTGCGATTGCATGTATTTCTCCTTTCATAAATATTCCTGACTCCACTTATAACTTACTAAATGTGTGTATTTGGCCATGCCACTAAGCGTCAATTACTGTTTCCTTTACCTCTCCCTTGAAGTGTATGCTTCTGGCTTCTGGCTGGAGTCTATGCTTCCCAGCCTGTTAGAAGGGCTACCCTACAGGCTGCAACCCTTTATAGGAAATAATTCTCTCACTGGGTACAGCGGCTCATTCCTGTAATCCCAGCTGTGTTCCACAGCCCCCAAGCCAGAGGGTCCGTGGCAGCCAGGGGACAGGGGCTGGGGTGCTGCTACTCGCCCTCTGGCGGGGGCTATGCGTACAGTCCACATTGTGTACATATGTTCATGATGTGCACATATATGTACACGTATACATATTGTAAGTCTGTACATAATGCACACACATGTACCTATTGTTCATCTGTAAATAGTGTGCACATTATGGACATGTGTACACACTGTATATCTGTACATCATGTGCATGTAGATGTACATGTATACATACTGTACACCTATATGTAATGTGCACATATATGTACACGTGTACATATTGTAATGTCAATAAATGTGTATGTACATGTTGTGTACACAATACATATGCACATAATGGGTACAATATGTACATTTATTTTGATATTATACATGTTATTGTGATTATATATATCATTGGGATATTACAGTAAATATGCCTATTGTACTCATATGTATATAATGTGTACACAATACATATGTACATAACTGTTCATATTGTACACATTGTGTACATTTATTGTAGATATGAATTGTGTACACATATGTACATTACAATAAATGTACATATTGTAAGTCTGTACATATTGTAGATATCGTATACATTTGTTATATACCAATAAATTACACATTATGACTACATTCTGGGATATTTTTAGTGTATTAGATAAAAATTACTCCTAAAATCAAAGTGGGTATACACCCATGCATGTACCTTTTGTGATATTACTCATAATATCCTAAGTATATAGTGCTTTCATTGTGAAAGCAACTGTACATTCTGATTGTTCCATATCAAAGGTGGGTGTACAACGTTTCTGTGATATACTTCCTAATATCCGGGGAAGAAGGACGATTATACTCTCAATATTGCAGGAAGTGCACACCACCACTGTAAGATTGTTTCTAATAACCCAAAATGGAGAGGATGTTACTCCAAATATCTCAGGAAGCACACAAACCCCCAGTGATATAGTTCCTAATATCTAAGGAATGAGAGATGGTATTACTCACAATGTGGCAGAGGCTGTACGCCCACCATGTGATATTGCTCTTAATATCCAGGGAAGGAGAGGATGATATCACTGCCCATATGGTAATACTCTCAATATGGCAAGAGGTGTACACCACAGTCTGATATTGTAACTAAAGTCCATAAACAAAAATTGTATTAAATTAAATATTGTAAGGGCAGAAACTCCCCTGTGATTTCAACTCTAATGTCAAGGGGGGGGGCGAGGATGATATTTTTGTGAATATCACAGAGGTAGAACTTGAACTAGTGTTACTGTGCCTAATATCAAAAAAGAAACACAGTAACATCTTCTCCGTATGGTACGGTTCCCAGTATCATATTACTCCAAATTTTCTGAATAGCCGCTGTGGAACACAGCCCCCTAGCTAGAGGGTTCATAGCAGCCACGGGGGGCTGGGGTGCTGCTACCCACCCCCTGGCGAGGGCTGTGGGCTAAGTCCCCTAGCCAGAGGGTCCACAGCACTCAAGGGGTGGGTGGGGCGCTGCTACACGCCTTCTGGCAAGGGCCATGGGCTCAGCCCCCTAGCTAGAGTGCCCGCAGCACACGCGAGGGAGACTGGGATGCTCCTACCCACCCTCTGGAGGAAAGCGTTGGCACAGCACCCCAGCCAGATTATCTGTTGGGGCGGGGTGGCCGGGGTGCTGCTCCTCACCCTGTGGCAGGGGCTGGGGAACACAGCCTCTCAGCCAGAGGGTCTGTAGCAGCCAGAGGGGGCCGGAGTGCTGCAGCCCCCCCAGAGAGTACACAGCACCCAAGTGGGGGGGGGCATTGTGCTGCTACCCGCCCTCTGGCGGGGGCAACGGGCTCAGCCACTTAGAGTGTCCGCAACACCCACGCCGGGGGACTGGCGTGTTGCTACCCACCCTCTGGTGGGGGCCGTGAATTCAGCCCTTTAGCTATAGGGTCCACAGCACCCAAGTGGGGGTGCCTGGGTGCTACTACCCGTCCTCTGGCAGGAACCATGGGCTCAGTCCCCAGCCAGAGTTTCTGCAGCACCCAAGGGATGAGCTGGCGAGCTGCTGCTCGCCCTCTTGCGGGGGTCTTGGGCTCAGCTCCCTAGCCAGAGGGTCCTCAGCACCCAAGGAGGTGCCAGTGTGCTCCTACCCGCCCTGTGGTGGGGTCTGTGGTCTCAGCCCCCTAGCAAGAAGGTCTGCAGCACACAAGGGGCCAGGATGC
>NW_022440741.1:0-295 GCF_009761245.1 Sapajus apella
GGTTTCCTGGCTGCACAACCTAAGGAGCGCCTCGGCGCATGCGCACTCACACTCGGGCGCACACGCACGCACAAGCGTGGCACGCACACGCAGAAACGTGAGGGGGCGAACAGGAGCTTGGCGGTGCTCCTTCCTTCTCTCCCAAGGAAGCTGCCATTAACTCCGGCAAACTGCTGCTCCTTGGCACACGACTTGCCCCAACGCCTGCTTCCTTTACTACTTCATCCTAGGTGCCCACACAGTAGGGCCATGATCACAGGGGAAGGCAGGGCACCGAGGTGGATGGCCAATGGCC